>NW_024068110.1:0-244973 GCF_009389715.1 Phoenix dactylifera | reverse complement strand
ATTTGATTTTGATGAGCTCAAAGCATTTGAGTATATCTTGTGATTACTAATGAATTCAATTGAGTGTTTCAGTGAAAATCCTGTCCAAGTGTTCTAGACTTGGTTCATAGTATTTTGGATAAGTTAAGAAGTCTGCATGAACCAATGTCTGAGACTCGAGTCGACTCCCGAGTATCACGAGTCGACTCCAAGCGTATCAAGTTCACTGGCACGAGCTCGAGTCGACTCCAGATAGTACGAGTCGACTCCGACTGAGAACAGAAGAAGACAGAAAGCTTCATCTCAGAACCTGTCAACGAGTCGACTCCTGAAGTGCGCGAGTCGACTCCAATGTTCACGAGTCGACTCCAGGGTAGTAAGAGTCGACTCCAAGAGTACACAGAAAAGTCAGAGAGCAGTTTTCGGGTCTGAGATTCGAGTCGACTCCAGTGGAACGCGAGTCGACTCCGATGGTTGGCAGGTCGACTCCAAAGAAGGTAAGAGTCGACTCTCAAGGAACACAAGAAAAAGTCAGAGACGATTTTCGGACTCTGAGATTCGAGTCGACTCCCGTACGCGAGTCGACTCCGAGACTGCGACCATCAACAGACAGAAACCATGTTACTGCCTCTGAGATTCGAGTCGACTCCCAGACAGCTCGAGTCGACTCCAAGACAAGCTTCACGTCAAAAGGCAGAAGACCAACTTTCGGAAACTGAGTCGACTCCAAGGAAGTTCGAGTCGACTCCAAGACTGGATGAGCCAAAAGACAGAGAATCGGGAGTTCGGGCTCTGAGATTCGAGTCGACTCCCAGGACAGTCGAGTCGACTCGAGTGGACAAAATTCAAAATTGGATCCACGGACTTCAGTGGATGAGCCGACTCCAAAATTGCCAGGTCAGCTCCAGAAGTTGGCGAGTCGACTCCAGGTCAAGACGAGTCGACTCCCAGTCAAGACGGCAACTTTAATTCAAATTTGGAACAGTTGCCGAGTCGACTCCGGAAAAGCGTGAGTCGACTGCTACAGCCGAGTCGACTCCTGATCGCGCGAGTCGACTCCAACCCACCAACGGTCATATTGTCAGGCTGCGCAGAGTGTGCAGAACGGCCAGAAAAAGCAGTAACGGCTAGTTTCCTGTGGGGGTTGGCTTAAATAGCCACAGAGGACTGTAGCAAGGAGAGAACAGACATTCCACTCCAAGCATTCAAGTTTTCAAGCTCTCCAAGTGCTCTTAAACGAAAAAGGGAAGATCTGCATTTACTGCTCCAACAACTTCTTCCCAACAATCAAAGCTTCCTCCTCCTGCATTCAAGTCGACCACTCTTTCAAGAGGAGACCGGAGTTCCAGAAGCCATACCTCTTCACCAGCTTAAAAGCGTTTGAGGGCTTCTAACTCCTTTACGATTATATTGTTTTAAATCTGCTTTTTGAGAAGCTATTTTCTGTTTTCTTCTATCTCTTGTATTTACTTGATTCAATCGGGGGATTGAATCAAGGGGTTTAAGGTTGGTTGGTGAGCCAAGTTAAAACCAACGTGTGTAAGGGTTTGATTGTGAGCCCGGAAAACAATCGGGGTTGGTTCTAGTCGGTGAGCCTGGGAAAACCGACCGAGTTCGTTGTGAGCTCGTAAAACAACAAGTTTGGTTGTGAGCTTGCAAAACAACCGGCTGTAATCCAAGGGGGTTATAGTGAAATTCCCAAGTGAGACTTGGGGAGTGGACGTAGGAGCAAGGGTTAGCTCCGAACCACTATAAAACTTTGTGTTTGTAGTGCATTGTCTCTCATCTTCTTCCCCGCACATACTCACAGCACTTAGCTTTAATTAAATAACTTGCTATAGTTTTTAATTAATCATCCACAAAGTTTTAATTAGCCAAATTATTTAAAACCCAATTCACCCCCCCTCTTGGGTTGTCTATCTGGGCAACAAGTGGTATCAGAGCCAAAACTCTTCCACTCAAGAGTTAAAAGATCAACAATGACAACCCCATTTGGATCTTCTCACATTGAGGGTTCAGTCCACCCAAAGACCCCCTTCTTCAATGGATCTGACTACTCATACTGGAAGGCTAGGATGAGGAATATTCATCCAAGCCCAAGACTATGAGATGTGGTCCATTGTAGTAAATGGGCCATACATCCCATCCATATACGTAGATGGTGTTAAGGTACCTAAACTAGAAATGGACTGGGATGAACATGAACATGAGAAAGGCACAATTAAACTCTAAAGCTATGAATGTGTTTTATTGTGCCTTAGACCGTAATGAATTCAATAGGGTCTCTACTTGCAATTCTGCAAAAGAGATTTGGGACAGACTTGAAGTGACCCATGAGGGCCACGAATCAAGGTGAAAGAGTCCAAAATAAATATTTGGTTCATAAAATATGAACTATTTAAAATGGACCTCTAACGAAACAATTACATGCATGTTCACTAGGTTTACTGATATTGTCAATGGCCTAAAAAGCCTTGGCAAGAACTATACTAACAGTGAACTTGTCAGAAAAATCCTTCGGTGTCTACCAAGGTCGTGGGAAGCTAAAGTGACGGCAATCCAAGAAGCTAAAGACTTGAACAAGCTTCCACTTGAAGAGCTCCTTGGATCCCTTATGACGCATGAGCTTACCATGAAACAACACAACGAGGAAGAGTCCTCCCATAAGAAAAAGGTAATAGCTTTAAAATCTACTTCTTCTAACAAGGACTTGTCTTGCAGCAGCAGCAGTGAAGAAGAAGAAGATGAGGAAGATGGTGGTGAGGCTCTTCTTGTGCGCAAGTTCAAGAAATTCATCAACCACAAGAAGTCCTATCATCAAAGGAGAGGCCCCTCAAATTCCTACCGCAAGGACAAAGGTAAGGAAAGAAAAAGTGAGGGGATCGGCTGCTATGAGTGCAAAAAGCCGGGACACATCCGAGCTGAGTGTCCCTTACTAAAGAAGAGCAGCAAGTACAAGAAGAAGAAGAAAGCCCTTGTCACCACCCTATCGGACTCCGACGCATCATCTTCATCATCGGATGAAGAACAAGAAGAGAAGGCCAATTTTTGTTTCATGGCCAACGAAAATGAGGTAACTTCCGATACGCACTATGATTTTTCATTTGATGAACTTTATGATGCATTTAATGAATTAATGGTAGAATATAAGGCTATAAATCTTAAGAATAAAGAACTGAAAATAACCAATCAATCATACCTACATAAATACGATAAATTAGTTAAGGATAAGGATTTAATCACCAAAGAAAATATAGAACTTAAAACAAGCAACCAACTTTTAACTCAAAAGACCAACACCTTAACTAAAGAAAATGAAAAACTAACTAAGGAATTTTCAGAACTTAAAAAATATAAACAAACCTTAGATAAGGATCTTACTAAAGAACTTAATGATCTAAAAGCCGAAAATCAGACACTAACTAAAGAAACTAACAAATACAAACCCTTAGTTGAAAGATTTACCTATAGTTCTGAAAAATTAAACATGATACTAAATAGTCAACGTGCAGTGTTTAATAAAGCCGGTTTAGGATATAAACCAAGGAATAAGCAAAAACTTCTTAGTAACTTCTTTGTTAAAGCTGGAGAAACAAAAACTAAGAAAATAACCTGCTTTTGTTGTGGTACAGTAGGCCATAAAGCAAATATATGTAATTTTAGGAAAAGTAAAACTAAAAGAAAAATTAAAAGGGTATGGGTTCCAAAAGG
Organism: Phoenix dactylifera; assembly: GCF_009389715.1. Lineage (NCBI taxonomy): Eukaryota > Viridiplantae > Streptophyta > Magnoliopsida > Arecales > Arecaceae > Phoenix > Phoenix dactylifera. Next base: position 241,283 of record NW_024068110.1, on the reverse strand, counting down.
AACCAACTTGACTAACCATGAAGGACCCAAGAAAACTTGGGTACCTAAGATGACATGATTTGCTTGTGTAGGAGTGTCTTGGCAGCCAAGGTCAACAAAAATTGCTGGTATTTGGGATAGTGGCTGCTCAAGGCACATGACGGGTGATAAAGACCAATTTTTCACCCTTGAAGCTAAGAAGGGAGGTGCTGTGACGTTTGGAGACAACAACCAAGGTCACATCATTGGTATTGGTAAAGTTCAAATCACCCCTTCTACTTTTATAGATAATGTTAGATATGTTGATGGTCTTAAGCATAACTTGTTAAGCATTAGTCAATTATGTGACAAAGGATATGATGTTATGTTTAAACCATCACTGTGCATTATAACAAATACTAATGATAATAGTTTAGTTTTTAAAGGGATTAGACGTGGAAATGTATATGTGGTAGACCTAGAAGACCTTGCAAAACATAACCAATGTTTAGTTGTTAATGAAACTAAAGATAATAATGCTAGTTGGTTATGGCACCGTAAGTTAGGTCATGCAAGCATGGACACAATAACTAAATTAGTTAAAAGAGATTCCGTGATAGGTTTGCCAAAGTTAAAATTTGAAAAGAACAAAATCTGTGAAGCATGTCAATTTGGCAAACAATCTAGGAATTCTTTTAAACTCATAAAATGTGTCTCTACCTCTAGGCCTCTAGAATTATTACACATGGACCTATTTGGTCCAACTAGAACAACAAGCCTAGGTGGAAATAAATATGGTCTAGTCATAGTAGATGATTACTCTAGGTACACATGGGTCATGTTTCTAGCACATAAGGACCAAGCATTTTCCATGTTTAAAAAGTTCCATAAGGAAGTAACAAATGCTAGAGAGTCTTCAGTCATAGCCATTAGAAGTGACCATGGTACCGAATTTGAAAATCAATTATTGATGAATTTTGTAGTAAAAAAAGGGATAACCCATAATTTTTCTGCACCTAGGACACCACAACAAAATGGAGTTGTGGAAAGAAAAAATAGAACACTAGAGGAAATGGCTAGAACGATGTTATGTGAAAGTAACCTCCCTAAGTACTTTTGGGGAGAAGCCATTAATACTTTCTTGCCATATATTAAATAGAGTTCTATTAAGACCCATCATAAAGAAAACACCTTATGAACTGTGGAAAAACAGAAAACCAAAGGTTAACTATTTTCATGTTTTTGGATGTAGGTGTTTTGTACATAATAATGGGAAAGATAATCTAGGGAAATTTGACCCTAAATCTGATGAAGGAATATTCTTAGGTTATTCTACAACTAGTAAAGCCTATAGAGTCTTTAATAAAAGAACACTAGTTATAGAAGAATCTATACATGTTGTATTTGATGACTCTAGTGACATCTCCTCTAGTAAGAAAGCCAATCTTGATGATGATATTGAAATACTTGAAGAAAAGATAGATGAGGTGGGATTACAAGATGGTAATCAAAAGTTGATTGAAGGAGAATCATCAAACCAAGAGCCTATAGTGGATCATGGGCTAACTAAAGCTTGGAGGTATGCTCACGGGCCATCCTAAGGAACTAATTCTAGATGATCCATCACAACCGGTTAGGACTAGAGCATCTCTTAGAAATTTGAACAACCATCTAGCTTTTGTTTCACCACTTTGAGCCCAAACATATAGAAGAAGCCGAAAATGATGTAAATTGGATAAATGCAATGCAAGAAGCACTAAACCAATTTACTAGAAACAAAGTGTGGGATCTGTAGAGAGACCTTCTGAATATCCAATAATAGGTACAAAAATGGATATATAAAAATAAACTAGATGAAAATGGAATTGTTATAAGGAATAAGGCTAGACTAGTAGCAAAGGGTTATAATCAAGAAGAAGCATAGATTTTGATGAAACCTTTGCTCCCGTAGCTAGACTTGAGGCGATTAGACTTCTATTAGCATATGCATGCTCTAAGGACTTCAAGCTATATCAAATGGATGTAAAAAGTGCTTTTCTAAATGGGTTTATTAATGAGGAGGTGTATGTAGAACAACCTCCTGGTTTTGAAAATCATCAATACCCTAATCATGTGTATAAACTGAACAAAGCGCTTTATGGACTAAAACAAGCACCTAGAGCATGGTATGAGAGACTTAGTAAATTCCTATTAGAACATGAATTCTCTAGGAGAAATGTAGATACAACATTATTTCTGAAAAAGAAAAATAAGGATATGTTATTAGTACAGATCTATGTTGATGATATCATTTTCGGTGCTACTAACAATCGCCTCTGCGAGGAATTTGCTGATTTGATGCAGAGTGAGTTTGAGATGAGCATGATGGAAGAGCTGAACTATTTCCTCGGGCTTCAAATCAAACAATCTGAAGGAGGCATCTTCATCAATCAAGCAAAATATATCAAGGAGATGCCTCAAGAAGTTTGATATGGAGGGAAACAAGTCAATCAGCACCCCCATGAGCTCATCATGCAAGTTAGACCAAGATGAATCAGGTAAATCTGTAGATCAAAAACTTTATAGAGGTATGATAGGTTCTTTACTGTATCTTACTGCAAGTAGGCCTGATATTATGTTTAGTGTGTGCATGTGTGCTAGATATCAGGCTAATCCTAAAGAATCACACCTAGCTGCAGTTAAGAGAATCTTTAAATACTTAATTGGAACTAAGAACATAGGGCTGTGGTACTCTAAAGAATCTAGCCTAAACTTAATAGGGTACACAGATTCAGACTTCGCTGGATGTAAGCTTGATAGAAAAGTACCAGCGGGTCTTGTCAATTTCTAGGAGAAAACCTAATCTCATGGTTTAGCAAGAAACAAAACTCGGTTGCATTATCCACTGCAGAAGCTGAATATGTTGCAGCCGGGAGTTGTTGTGCTCAAATCTTATGGATTAAACAACAATTAGAAGATTATGGCATTAAACAAGATAAAATTTCCATTAATTGTGATAACACAAGTGCCATAAATCTAACTAAAAATCCAATTCAACACTCAAGAACTAAACACATTGAGATAAGACATCACTTCATAAGAGATCATGTATTGAATGGTGATGTGTCACTCCAATTTGTGTGTACTGATAATCAATTAGCAGACATTTTTACAAAACCCCTAAGTGAAGAGAGGTTTAGTGTGCTTAGAAGGGGATTAGGAGTGATTGATCCATCCTAGTGGGAGTTTTTCACTAGATTAATTGATTTTGATGATTAGAATGAGGTTAAAATAGAGTTTCTATGCAGTGATCATCAAATCAGTCCTTAATTAGGTGATTTTCCCTCATTTGGCACGATTATGGCATGATTTTTAGGTGCGTGCCAAGGTTAGAGACGACTCGAGTAAGTTTCAGAGCCGGCTCCTAAGGGGGAGTCGACTCGCGCATTAGCGGGAGTCGACTCGCAAAGTTGGCAGCTGAGGGGGAGTCGACTCGCACACTATCGGGAGTCGACTCGAAGTCTACATGCGCTAACAGAGAGTCGACTCGCGCATATTCTGGAGTCGACTCGAGGTCGAGTCGACTCGCGACTCAGGGGAGTCGACTCGCAGTCGGGATCCGACTTTTTAACCCTAGGTTTGTCGTTTCGCAAACACTTTTCCTCAAGCCGCCACTGTTCACAAAGCCCTAGAGCCGACTCCTAGGTCATCCCCGATCGTCTCCAAGACCTTTTCCTGTCGATTCTTCGCCGGACATTGAGTTTCCGTCCGTTCCTAGGTCATTTCCGGTCCGTCCCGAGCTTCCTCTGTCGGTTCTTCACCGTCCTCTAGGTATTTTTCTTCCCGTTTAAGTCAAGATGCCTCGTAAGACCGTCGTTAGGAAGAGGTCCCGTCCCGAGGCCGGTCCCGAGCGACGCTCCAAGGCGCGGCACGATCCCGCGAGGCAACCACCTCCGGATCGGTCCCCGCCTAGGGTGGTTCTCGTTAGGCCGTTGGCCGAGAAGGCCGTCACCTCCGGGAGGTTTGTCGATTTCGACTATCTCTCCCGGGAGGGGGTTCACCATAGGCGATAGGCTTAGAGCCCAGGGCCTAGAGTACTTCCTCACCTTGGACCTTCCCACCTATCCTGGCCTAGTTCAAGGGTTTACAGTACCGTCCATCGGGGAGATGGAGGTATCGAGGGTACGGTAGTAGGTGTCTCGTTGCGTGTCACAGAGGACCTCATTGCCCATATCCTTCATCTTCCATTAGTAGGGGTGGCTCCCGCACACCCTGAGGATAGAGTTGCGGCCCTTACGGTCGTCTTAGGGCATCCACCTCAGTCCCCCCTAGATGAGGTATCTGCTAGCTCACTTCCTATTGAAGTAAGAATCCTTTTGAGCATTCTGTCCAGGTCCATCTTCCCTAAGACAGGGAGATTTGATTTTGTGAATGAGAGGGACTTAGCTATTATGTCTTATATCCTTCAGGACACCCCGATCAACTTCCGAAAGCTAATTTATAGGTATATGTGTGAGCCCCTAGATAGACCTAGGCTCTCACTCCCATACGGGATGTTATTCACTCTTCTTTTTAGGCAGTACAAGATTCCCATTTCTGAGAGGGAACCCTCTCGTGCCTTGCGATGGACTGATCGCTTGTGTACCGGGACTATGCACAGGATGGGATTTCGGAAGAGAGAAGGGATCTGGGTTAGGAAGTCTACTCTCACTGCTCAGACCACCAGACCATCACCCAGTCCTGAGCCAGATTCAGACTACCCAGACCTTCCAGACCATCCAGACCTCCCATCCACTCCTCCTGCTCCTACCACCTTTGCCGGACCTTCCTCCTCAGCTACACCATCTATGGAGGTTCGGATTGATCCAGAGCAGCTCCGGGAGCTGCGGCAGGAGATCGTCCGAGATCTGAGGGACGAGCTGCTTCGGGAGCTCCGAGGTGCGGTGCCTGCTCCCACTCCTGCACCCGTATCTTCTCAGTTGGTCCCTTCCTTGACAGCCGTGACTGACATGACGGCTCATGTACGGGAAGAGATCTACAATATCCGGAGTTTGGTCCAGGCCCAGTTCCACAGCATGAGTGAGGTCACGAGCTCCACTCGACAGATGCGAGAGGAGATAGGTCGTGACATGCACACCACCACCGAGGGGGCCGAGCGCTTGTCGAATGTACTCATCGACAAGCTGGACGCACTTCAGACATCGGTGACTGGGCTTCAGGCGTCGGTGACAGAGCTCTCCACTACACATAGCAGAGCCACCACGTCTATCATCGCACAGCTTGGCCATGTGACAGATGCAGTCACCCTCCTCATGGAGCAGAGCCGATTGAGAGGAGGAGCCACATCCTCGAGAGGAGGAGCCACATCCTCCAGAGGAGGAGATGCATCCTCGAGAGGGGGAGCCTCATCCTCGAGGAGGCCATAGATGTTTTTGTGTTTTGTCTTGTTTTGCTTTACTTATTGTATTCTCAAATGTATTCACATTCATATCAATACAATGAGTAGACATTTTATCTTCAATTATGTGCCATTTGATGTGCCATTTGTTGATTGTGCCATTGATTGTGTGTGATTACCTCCTTTTTGGTATGATGACAAAAAGGGGGAGAAATATGTATAAAATATGGTAAAATATGTAAAAGGGGAGAAATATTAAAAAAATAAGTAAAAGAAATCAATGGAAATAAATATAACGATAAACTCTTAAAAACACACACAAATTTGTTCTAAGTGGATTCGGTACCTCGAGGCTCATTATCTCTCTTTTGGGGCTCCTAATGGAGTAATCTCCAGAATCTATTCAAGGGATATTCGGAGATTAGCTGAATCCTACTCAAGAACAAATTGACAGATTTTCCCTCTAAAAAGATAAAATTCAGTTCAAAAACTTCAAAGCATTAAAAGGAAATTCAGAGAATCAAAACATAGTTGAATGCATATGTTGAGGGGGAGAATCTGAATTTTAATCAAGCTAAATCATTAATGACATATAAGCCAAACAATTGATTGCATAATATGTAGGCTTATATAATTCCAAATGAAAGGGGGAGCTTTAACTCCGAAATTTAATGTTTCACTCCTTTCAAACTTGGATAAATTAAATTATCAGACATTTGAATTCATTTATGGATTTTACTTCATTGTTTTATGAGCAATTCATTTTACATATACTCAAAGTTTTGTCATCATCAAAAAGGGGGAGATTGTGGAGTGATTGATTAAAACCCCATTTGATTTTGATGAGCTCAAAGCAATTGAGTATATCTTGTGATTACTAATGAATTCAATTGAGTGTTTCAGTGAAAATCCTGTCCAAGTGTTTCTAGACTTGGTTCATAGTATTTTGGATAAGTTAAGAAGTCTGCATGAACCAATGTCTGAGACTCGAGTCGACTCCCGAGTATCACGAGTCGACTCCAAGCGTATCAAGTTCACTGGCATGAGCTCGAGTCGACTCCAGATTAGTACGGGTCGACTCCGACTGAGAACAGAAAGAAGAACAGAAAGCTTCATCTCAGAACCTGTCAACGAGTCGACTCCTGAAGTGCGCGAGTCGACTCCAATGTTCACCGAGTCGACTCCAGGGAAGTAAGAGTCGACTCCAAGCAGTCACAGGCAGAAAAGTCAGAGAGCAGTTTTCGGGTCTGAGATTCGAGTCGACTCCAGTGGAACGCGAGTCGACTCCGATGGTTGGCAGGTCGACTCCAAAGAAGGTAAGAGTCGACTCTCAGAGGAACACAAGAAAAAAGTCAGAGAACGATTTTCGGACTCTGAGATTCGAGTCGACTCCCGCAGTACACGAGTCGACTCCGAGACTGAGTGACCATCAACAGACAGAAGACCATGTTACTGCCTCTGAGATTCGAGTCGACTCACAGACAGCTCGAGTCGACTCCAAGACAAGCTACACGTCAAAAGGCAGAAGACCAACTTTCGGAAACTGAGAGCCGAGTCGACTCCAAGGAGGTTCGAGTCGACTCCAAGACTGGATGAGCCAAACGACAGAGAATCGAGAGTTCGGGCTCTGAGATTCGAGTCGACTCCCAGGACAGTCGAGTCGACTCGAGTGGACAAAATTCAAATTTGGATCCACGGACTTCAGTGGATGAGCCGATTCCAAAAATTGCCAGGTCAACTCCAGAAGTTGGCGAGTCGACTCCAGGTCAAGACGAGTCGACTCCCAGTCAAGACGGCAACTTTAATTCAAATTTGGAACAGTTGCCGAGTCGACTCCGGAAAAGCGTGAGTCGACTCCTGCTACAGCCGAGTCGACTCCTGATCGCGCGAGTCGACTCCAACCCACCAACGGTCATATTGTCAGGCTGCGCAGAGTATGCAGAACGGCCAGAAAAAGCAGAGTAACGGCTAGTTTCCGTGGGGATTGGCTTAAATAGCCACAGAGGACTGTAGCAAAGGAAAAAACAGACATTCCACTCCAAGCATTCAAGTTTTCAAGCTCTCCAAGTGCTCTTAAACGAAAAAGGGGAGATCTGCATTTACTGCTCCAACAACTTCTTCCCAACAATCAAAGCTTCCTCCTCCTGCATTCAAGTCGACCACTCTTTCAAGAGGAGACCGGAGTTCCAGAAGCCATACCTCTTCACCAGCTTAAAAGCGTTTGAGGGCTTCTAACTCCTTTACGATTATATTGTCTTAAATCTGCTTTTTGAGAAGCTATTTTCTGTTTTCTTCTATCTCTTGTATTTACTTGATTCAATCGGGGGATTGAATCAAGGGGTTTAAGGTTGGTTGGTGAGCCAAGTTAAAACCAACGTGTGTAAGGGTTTGATTGTGAGCCCGGAAAAACAATCGGGGTTGGTTCTAGTCGGTGAGCCTGGAAAAACCGACCGAGTTCGTTGTGAGCTCGTAAAACAACAAGTTTGGTTGTGAGCTTGCAAAACAACCGGCTGTAATCCAAGGGGGTTATAGTGAAATTCCCAAGTGAGACTTGGGGAGTGGACGTAGGAGCAAGGGTTAGCTCCGAACCACTATAAAACTTTGTATTTGTAGTGCATTGTCTCTCATCTTCTTCCCCGCACATTACTCACAGCACTAGGCGTTAATTAAATAACTTGCTATAGTTTTAATTAATCATCCACAAAGTTTTAATTAGCCAAATTATATTAAAAACCCAATTCACCCCCCCCCCTCTTGGGTTGTCTATCTGGGCAACACTAGTAGATAACCCAAGAGGGGGGGGAGGGTGAATTGGGTACTAAATAAAACTTAGATTTTTTTTTTGGATTAATCTAATATGAATTGTGAAAGCTTTCTTGATTTTAAACTCAAGAGATTAATCAACCTATAAAGAAGGCAATAAAGAAGAGATGCTCAAAAAACCACAACACAAACACATGAATTTTTATAGTGGTTCGGAGCCAACCCTGCTCCTACGTCCACTCCCCAAGCCTCACTTGGGAGTTCACTATAATTCCTAGGATTACACCTGGTTGTTTTACAAGCTCACAACCTAACTTGTTGTTTTCACAAGATCACAACAAACTCGGTCAGTTTTCACAGGCTCACCGACTAGAACCAAATCGATTGTTTTTCCGGGCTCACAATTCAACCCAGTTGGTTTTTCCGAGCTCACCAACTACAACCTTACAACGTTGGTTTGCACTGGCTCACCAACAAACCTCAATCCCCTTGATTCAATCCTCTGATTGAATCAAGTAACTAAATCAGAGTATAAGTGTTTAGTAGTTACAACTTCTAAAAAAACAGATTTAACAATATAAGCAATATGAAAAGGGAGAAGCTTTCAAATAGATTTTTGCTGAAGGAAGATGTTGCTTCTCCTTTTTTGGATCCTCTCTTCAATATTCCAGTGGTTGAGGATCAATAAATTGAGCATTGAATGTGAGGAATACTTCTGAAATCGATGTAGGCGCAGCTATTGCTCTTTTCTCTTTGGAAAGGCTCTAACTCTTCTTTGGTGGTTGTTAACTTTTAATCCTCTTAGTTGGTTGTTGTATTCTTGTCTCTACTTTATTTATAACTACTTTTCAGAGCTTTAAATTTCAAAAAATAGCCATTGGAAGAGGTGAAAGAGCCGTTCTAACATAACTGTGCAGCCTGACAATATATCCGTTGAGATCAGAGTCGACTCGCACGACTTGGAGATGGCTTGGTTGAAACTGGAGACGACTCGTATTCTTCGAGAGTCGACTCGCTCACGTTATATTTAGAAGTACTGTACAGGCACTCTTTCAGGAGACGGCTCACGACATTCCGGAGTCGACTCGCCAAAAGTGGGAGACGGCTCACGACCTTCAGGATCGACTCGGTCTCAGTGTATCAGAAACTGATTTTCTGTCTTTTCGCATTGGAGTCGACTCGATCACAGCTGGAGTTGACTCAGCCTCAGGGTATTAGAAATTGACTTTCTGTCCTTCTTGTCGGAGTCGGCTCGTCCACAGCTGGAGTAGACTCGGTATCTGAAGCTTTAAAGACTTGATCTCTGACTTGGTCCTTAGAGTTGACTTAGCCTTAACAGGAGTCGACTTGATCTCAGTGCCTTAGAAAACATTCTTCTGTCATTCTTGTCGGAGTCAACTCATCCACAGCTGGAGTTAATTCAGTATTAGTTGGCTTGAAAATGGGCTTTTTGTCTTTTCGCAGGAGTCGACTCGCCCACAGTTGGAGTCGACTCGGGCACTGTACCTTAGAAAATACTTTTCTGTCTTTGCTCCAAGAGTCGGTTCGGTTTCAGTCGGAGTCGATTCGCACTCTACACTCAGAAATTCTGCTCTCTGCCTATCCGTCAGTAGTCGACTCACTCAAGCTGGGAGTCGACTCGAGGGCGTGCCAGATAACAGCCTTTGTGCCAGAGTCGACTCGAAAATCTTCGGAGTCAACTCAAGTGTAAGGCGAAAATCAAAATGGTTCCAAACTTTGTAAAGACTGAACTTAAAATCCTTGAACCATTTTCTAAGTCATTCTAGCATATTTAACAATATATTCCTTGAAACACTTACTTGAATTTATTAGTATAATATGAAACATACTCAAGTGTTTTGGGCTCATCAAAATCAAATAGGGGAACAACAATCACTCAACAGGTCCTCCAAAAGCAATTTTAGATGAAATTAGGGTGTTTGGTAAAAATTTTGAAAAGCTGTTTTAGCTTTGCGAGAAAACTAAAACATCTTTTTGGGAGATGTTTTATTAAATGTCCCTTTATTATAAATTGGTTATCGAAAGGATGGAAAATTAATTTATGCTAATAATTATAATATTTATATCTTTATTATTGTATTATACCATAAGTATAATATTATATTATATTATATCATAATAAATTAATATGCCATGTTAAATAATTTAATATTATGTTAATTATGCCACAGCCATCGGAAGGATGAAAATTAATTTACGCTTATAATTATAATATTGTATACCTTTATTATTGTATTATACTATAAATATAATATTATATTACATTATAACATAATATATTGATGTATTATGTTTAATAATTTAATATTATATTAAATTATTATGCTATAGTATATAATATTATATTACTATATTATAATAATATTATATTACATTATAGTATTATTATACTATATTATATATTTATATATTAATATATATTATATTTATTAAACTTTATTACATTAAAAGTGTTTTTTTAATTTATTTATTAAATATATGTTAAAATTTTATAATATTTTAAAAATATAGTTATCAAACAATAAATATATTTTCAAAAACACTATCGTGAACCAGAGAGGATCTTTAAAGGCCGGCGGAAAATAGAATCCAATAAAGATTTTTGTTTTCCTAATAAATAAAAATCCCAAAAGGCTTGAAAGGCCCGGCCAGTCAAATCCAAAACAGAATGCCTACGTTTAGATCAACCGCTAAGAAGAATCAAAACTTCAGGAAACTAGCCTAATAGAACAATCTGGAAGCACCCCTTCGCCCCTATATAAATCACACCCCTCGCAAGCCCTAAATACCTCGCGAACTCTTCTCGCCCGCTCGCCACGGTACCTCTCTACTCTTCATTTCTCTCAAGCCGTCTCTCCTCAAGTTCATTCGCCATGGCGGCGGAGACAGAGACCTTCGCATTCCAGGCGGAGATCAACCAGCTCCTTAGCCTCATCATCAACACCTTCTACTCCAACAAGGAGATCTTCCTCCGCGAGCTTATCAGCAACGCCTCCGATGTGAGTCCTTCTCTCTCTCGATCTCTAACCCTGGATCTCTTTATTTTTATCCTTCGATTCGTTCTTTCTTACTGATCAGAGACCCTAACAGGCTTTGGACAAGATCCGGTTTGAGAGCCTCACGGACAAGAGCAAGCTCGATGCCCAGCCGGAGCTCTTCATCCACATCGTCCCCGACAAGGCCTCCAACACTCTCTCCATCATCGACAGCGGTATCGGCATGACCAAATCCGATCTGGTCAACAATCTCGGTACCATTGCCAGGTCCGGCACCAAGGAGTTCATGGAGGCGCTCGCGGCCGGGGCCGATGTCAGTATGATTGGGCAGTTTGGAGTGGGGTTCTACTCTGCTTACCTCGTGGCCGAGAGGGTGGTTGTGACTACGAAGCACAATGATGATGAGCAGTACGTTTGGGAGTCGCAGGCTGGTGGGTCCTTCACCGTGACCAGGGATACCTCTGGGGAGAATCTCGGACGGGGCACCAAGATCACGCTTTTCCTCAAGGATGATCAGGTATTGAAATTTATGGCCATAGCCTGAAATTTTTTATGGGCTTTTTGCTATAATTATAATAGGATCTTATCAAAATAAATGATTTTGAAATAAAGATTATTCCAAAAAATTCCAATTTATCAGCTACTCTTCCATTAAAAAGCCGCTTGCTTATGATCATGATGTAACACCGCCAATGCATGCCATGAATGTTGCTTCGAAACAAGCCTTTTGCCACATATTTATGGTTGCTTGCGTGGATCAGATTACGATGCATCAGAGTTTGAGGTTTTCTGTGACTAACTTTCCATCATAAACTCAGTGACAAGTTATAACGGATCTGTAACACCCTGTAGTGTTTATCAACAACATCGGGGGATAGGCACTGATATAGTTATGCATGCTATGTGTTTATGTTATATGGATTTGAAAGCTGCTTCTTACATGCATGCTTCTTTTTGTTTTTCATTGTTGATTGGTATAAGTTTTATTATATTTATCATGTTGCAAGAAAATGTACAGCTTTATGGCCTGTTTGAAGTTAATGTGATGTGCAAATGTTCATTGTTCGTTGTTATACTTATCTTGATATGGACAACAGAAAACTTTTCTAGCTTTTTTTTTTATCAAAAACTGTCTAAGCTTTTTTGTTCTCGTAAATTTTTGCTTTCTGTTGCCTTGTTACCATGGTCACATATGGCTTTTCAAGTTCCTTTTTCTTCTCTATAGATATGTGCTTATCCTTTTTCCCGTTGAAAATAACTGTCTGTTATGCTTTGCCATGGTTTTATTGCAGTTGGAGTACCTTGAGGAGCGCCGCCTCAAAGATCTGGTCAAGAAGCATTCAGAATTTATCAGCTACCCCATCTCCCTGTGGACTGAGAAGACTACTGAGAAGGAAATTTCTGATGATGAGGATGAGGAGGAGAAGAAAGATGCTGAGGAAGGCAAGGTGGAAGATGTTGATGAAGAGAAGGAAGAGAAGGAAAAGAAGAAGAAGAAGATCAAGGAGGTGTCACATGAGTGGTCTTTGGTCAACAAGCAAAAGCCAATCTGGATGAGGAAGCCCGAAGAGATCACCAAGGAAGAGTATGCTGCCTTCTATAAGAGTCTAACAAACGATTGGGAGGAGCACTTGGCTGTCAAGCATTTCTCTGTGGAGGGCCAGCTGGAATTCAAGGCCATCCTTTTCGTGCCCAAGAGAGCTCCTTTTGATCTTTTTGATACCAGGAAGAAGCTTAACAACATTAAGCTTTATGTTCGTCGTGTCTTCATTATGGACAACTGTGAGGAACTGGTTCCTGAGTATTTGGGTTTTGTTAAGGGAATTGTGGACTCTGAGGATCTTCCCCTGAACATCTCTAGAGAGATGCTCCAGCAGAACAAGATCCTTAAAGTTATCCGCAAGAACTTGGTCAAGAAGTGCATCGAATTGTTCTTTGAGATTGCTGAAAACAAGGAGGACTACAACAAGTTCTATGAGGCATTCTCTAAGAACCTCAAGCTTGGCATGCATGAGGACTCACAGAACAGAGCAAAGCTTGCAGAATTACTGAGGTACCACTCCACCAAGAGCGGTGATGAGATGACCAGCCTTAAGGACTATGTCACAAGGATGAAGGAGGGCCAGAACGACATTTACTACATTACTGGTGAGAGCAAAAAGGCCGTGGAGAACTCCCCATTCCTGGAGAGGCTGAAGAAGAAGGGCTATGAGATCCTTTTCATGGTTGATGCAATTGATGAGTATGCTGTGGGTCAGCTGAAGGAGTTTGAGGGGAAAAAATTGGTGTCTGCAACGAAGGAGGGATTGAAGCTTGATGAGAGCGAGCATGAAAAGAAAAAGAAGGAAGCCCTCAAGGAGAAATTTGAGGGCTTGTGCAAAGTCATCAAAGAAGTGCTGGGTGACAAGGTGGAGAAGGTTGTGGTGTCTGATCATGTGGTTGATTCTCCCTGCTGTCTTGTCACGGGTGAATATGGTTGGACTGCCAACATGGAGAGGATCATGAAGGCCCAAGCCCTGAGGGACTCGAGCATGGCTGGCTACATGTCCAGCAAGAAGACGATGGAGATTAACCCAGAGAACCCTATCATGGAGGAGTTGAGGAAGCGGGCAGAGGCAGACAAGAATGACAAATCTGTGAAGGACCTTGTCCTGCTGCTATTTGATACTTCTCTTCTCACCTCCGGCTTCAGCCTTGAGGACCCCAACACGTTTGGCAACAGGATCCACCGCATGCTGAAATTGGGTCTCAGCATTGATGAGGATGAGGACAGTGGATGCAGATACTGACATGCCTTCGCTGGAGGATGCTGATGCAGAGGGCAGCAAGATGGAGGAGGTTGACTAATCTAAATCTAGACTACATGCCCTGGTATTTCCTAAGAAGTTTAAAAAATTCAGTCAGCTCATATAGAGCTTGACAATTTTGTGGTGTGTTGAACCTTTTATTTTGCAATGTTCTGTCACCTTCTTCGTTAGCTACCGCTGCAGGTCTTTATATTTTTACTTTTTTCATACATAGACCTTTGTGATGTTCTAGTGTTCCAAAATTCCAAATGATCTTCTAGGGATTATTATCTTGTTGTTGCTCGAAGTCTTCAATTACATGTATCTCCTGGTTCTTCTCTACTTACTGTCTTTTCTAGGCTGATAAATAGGCTTTAGAAGGTGGTTTCTTTTTATCTTAGACACTAGGATGTCCCTGTTTGCTGCTTAGTTTGCAAAAAAAATGCTTTCTAGTTGACATGCATTCTACTATATGCTGCAAGCAAGAGTTGTCTCGCAAATGATGCTTTCTAGGCAGGTATAAATCTTTAATCATATGCTGTGAACAAGAATTCAGTTGATCGTGGACCAAAATTCATTTAGCAGGAAAACATGGGGTATTTGTTGACATGGTCTCTGTTTGTTTTATTCAGTATTCCTGAGAGTTTACAACAAGATGCTTTTCACACAATGCTCCTTTCTAAGATGGCAAAATAAATTTACAGTGAAGCTTCCTAGGCTTATCCAAGTTTTGTTAGTTACATTAGATCAATGTTTGGGTCTTCAAAATTTTGGGTTACCAATTTCAGAAGGTTAAACCTTTTCTAGTTCTCTTAGCCATAAACTTATTCTTTATTGAAGTTTCAAGGATGCCTGAGAGCACCTGCTGCATTTTGTTCTCTCTATGTGATTTTTATGTTGGCAATGCATAATGCAAATCTAGTAATTAAGTCCCGATCCGTTTCATGAACACTCTAGTTTTGGTTATATTCTTAAAAGTGGCATAGAATGATGTAATGAGAAGCAATGGGTGTGCTGCAAGCTTCCAAATGGAGGCTTCAGTTTAGTACCATAGTCCATAGCCTGCAGATATGGAAGTTATGGTGATGATTGGATTCTTAGTAATCAAAATCAAAAATATGGTGGGAAACATGAGATGAACTTCAATAGGAGATAAGTATGAACAGGAGATGGTGTTAAACATGGCATGAACAGTGTGTCTTGCATGTGAGAGAGAATGCTGATTGACTTCACCCAAAATGGAGTTTTCAGGACATCTATTTCTAAATATGCAGTTGCAGGTTTATTATGCTGTCTGGTTACTGGAAGTGATGAAAATTTGTTAAGTTTGAATGGACCACTTTGTTTACATATCCAACTTACGCCCATCAATGACCACTTTGTCAATAAACATTACCCAAATATCGATTATTGTGGATTCACAAAAACTGGGAGTAGGATCATGTTCATATCACCATGGACTTGGATATAACAATGTATAGAGCAATGTATTAGAATGGTTGTTACTTGTTATTACATTTATCAATTAATAAGCAGCTTGAATATGTGACGTAACTGTTCTACTCTAGTAGACTAGATACATAATTTGTATAACAAGAGTATTATGCATCTTTATTCACTATTATTCGCTATTTCTTAGCAGCCATGACACACTGTTACGGGGGAAATAAGCCGCCATGCCCCACGTGACCGGCACGCGCGCCCAGAAAGACTACGGCTGCCCTTTGATCCAGCAATCCGACCCCGAGGCGGATATCCTCGGCTCCGCAGCCCGACCCCGAGTCGGCTGCCCTTTGATCCAGCAATCCGACCCCGAGGCGGATATCCTCGGCTCCGCAGCCCGACCCCGAGTCGGCTGCCCTTTGATCCAGCAATCCGACCCCGAGTCGGATATCCTCGGCTCCGCAGCCCGACCCCGAGTCAGCTGCCCCTTGATCCAGCGCTCCGACCCCGAGTCGGAGATCTCTTGATAACGACAGGCTATTCCCCAGAGGCACGCCGCGGCCTCCTGCTCCACTACTCCCTGCAACGGCTGTATCCGATGCTGCTCCACGATCTCCTGCATCAGCCGTACAAAGCGGAGCCCCACTATGCCCTGACGTGGCCGTACCCGGTGCTGCTCCACGACGCCCTGTAACGGCCATGTCAGTGGCCACACCATCGTGCCCCACGATAACGAACCCCCCTGAGAGACCCCCCAGCCAGGTATATATGCGGCTGGGGGGAGAAAGGGGGGAGGTGAGCAATATCTCCCAGAGCACTCTCTTACTTACGATTATCACCACTCCTCCTCCTCCAATCTCCTCTGACTTGACCGTCGGAGGGCCATCACCACCCTGGTGGTGGTGCAAGGCTTGTTTGCAGGTTTCTTGGCGGAAGGTGGAGCGCAACCAACACCAACCAAGACAACTCAGACGGAACCCCGTTCACACCGTAGTGCCAATCGTTCACGGTTTGGACCACCAGCAACAGTTGGCGCTAGAGGAAGGGCCCGAATCTTAGAACGATCGTAATGGCACGGCGAGGTGGTCGTGGAGCTTCCAATGCTTCCGGTCGCGGAGCCTCTCGCGCCTCCGGCCGAGAGGCTGCTGCGTCCCCAACGCACTCTCAGCAGCACTCCACCGCCCCTTCTCCCATTCAGACGGTCGAAGCTGCTCAGTTCGACCAGCTAGCCCAGCAGGTTCGCACCCTCGCGGAGGCAGTGCAGAATCTACAGGGTGTGGTCTCTCGGGTGCCGCAATGGGCTCAGGAGCCGCTGCCCCCTGAGCACTCGCCTCTTCCTCACAACCCGCGCTCCTTCCTCTCCCATGGAGAGGAGCGCCGGCGCGAGGAGGATTCTCGAGTGCGGTCCATTCTGCCAGGACCTTCTCATCGGAGCTGTGCGGGGTACGAGAGGCGGACCCGGGCGCGTTCTCAGACACCCCAGTCCTCGAGGGGCCTGCACTCCAGTCGGTCCCCCTCGCGCCGCTCCTTGTCCCCCACCCACCGGTCGCGCTCCCTGGACCGGCGGGTGGACGATCTCCACAGACAACTCCAGGTCCTGAAGGGCCACTCCAAAGATCCCTTCGCTGACTTGGAGATCTCCTCCCAGCCGGCGCTTGCCTCGAGGATCCTGCGGACCCCGAACCCGCCGGGGTTCAAAATGCCGGCGATCGAACCCTACGACGGGGCGGCGGACCCGCGGGACCACGTGGAGAGTTTCAGGACTCTTATGCTCCTCCATGGAGCATCGGATCCGCTCCTCTGCAAGGCCTTCCCGGCGACCCTCCGTGGCTCGGCAAGGGCATGGTTCGCCGGCCTGGAGGCTAACTCCATCCAGTCCTTCGACCAGTTCACCCGCTTCTTCATCAGCCATTTCGCCGTCAGTAGCAGGCGGCGACTGGTCTCCGACTCCCTCTTTGATGTCCGGCAAAACGAGGGAGAAAGCCTGCGGGATTATCTCACCCGCTTCAACAAGGCTACACTGGAGGTCCGGAACCTGAGCCAGGAAGTGGCTCTCTCAGCCCTGAAGCGTGGCTTCCGGAAGGGCAGACTCACCTTCCTTAATCCACATAAACTATGGGCCGGATTCGCTTTGATACTATTTGTAACAACTTAGGACCTACACCAAAAAGCTAAATCAAAAAGTATTTTTTGGGATTCCTTAGATCTATCTAAGTACTCAAAATCTCATAAATGTAGGAATAAATACATGCTCGCATGAGCCCTCGCATACTCACATAAATATCTCATGAGCTCATTGGTGATTAATTGTTTCAATACGGGATGGCTCATCCGAACCCAAAGCATTTTGAACGAATCTAGATCAAGATTTAAAGCCTGATAGATCTACGATTTGAAATTTCAGCTTACCCTCCAAATAGGTTAGACTCGTGTTTACATCGACCCTACTTCAAGATTCACAGCTGTGAAGGCCTTCCTCCGCTAGAGCCGCCAACGTCCGTCTCATCGGCGGCAATTCCACTCTCTTCTCCTAGGCCGATGTCGCCAACCACTAGCCCTATAAGCCGTCGGCGTCGTCTATCTAAAGGTGTGTCAATCCCAACCACAAAAAAAAAAAAATCACCAAATTTATAAATGAAAATCGCTTCTTTACTGTTTTCACCAATTTTTATTCAAAGAAAAAAAAAAGGATCGGATCCATTTTTGGTGGGCTAAAAATTAATAGGTACGCAGCTCCCTAGGTCCAAAAAAAATCGAAGGTCCAATCCAAAGGTCGAAGCTTGGATCTGGCTAATTTTGGTCATACTTAGTGCTAAGCTAGGTCCAGCCTATCTAACGAGCAAGTCTAGTGGTAACCACTGCTAAAGAATCTTCATGAGATATTCCCAAATTTCCTTTGCTTTAGATTTTAATTTGATGATGATTGCCAAAAAAAACAAAGGTATCCAGATGATTCTTTCATTCTTCCCGACATATAGTCCATGCATACCCACCAACAAACACTATAATTTGGAGAAAAACTGTTTGTATATTCATAGAGACACTGTCTGTAGTTATTAATATTATAATTCATGAATAATATAACTATACATAATATTCGTAATCCGTGAATTATCTTTGCTATCTTCAGACTTGCACTTGGTCCGCAGGTGAAATAGCGCGTCAAAAAGTTTACGACAAACTAGCACTTTCAACAATCAAGTGGAATACATAAATTTTTAATCCTAAAATAATATAAAAATTCTAAATCTTGCCATAATCACTCGCAGTGCCAAAAATATCATTTTAACCTATGATGGAGATTTGTATTTAAATATTATTTCAATCCACCCAACAACAGAAATATAGATAAAGACCCTAAATAGTTCCTGACATAGAATGCTCACCACAAAACATAATAAATAAATAAATAAAAGTTATCGTACAAACCCTTGATGTTTACGTAAAAAATACGGAAAGAGAGGTTAAACATTATTCTACTCATTACCTTAGACCTTGATATATCAGCATGAACTATGATTGGATACCATAAAGAGCGCCCTTAGTAACTCCCAAAGGTCAGATGTATACAACCTTATCCCCGCCCTCAATTATAATTTATTATGCTCACTGTTGCTGGGTTTTTTGGGCCCGCGCAACAGCATAGCCCACACCGATCGGACAGAGAAAGAGACCGCGTCCCCGACGAGGTATTGTCCGCTTTGGGCGCGCCTGCACGCCAGGGGGTCCGTGTAGGTACTGTCCCTGGACCGTATGCTACGGGGGTCCGCGTAGGTACTGCCCCGATCCTTACGGTTTTGTCCCACAAAAAGGGCCATCGTGAGGAAAAGGCTTCACCCTCCTCATTATAAGGCACAGAACTTTTCCGCTGCTAGCCGATGTAGGACTATGTTCGGCCCCCCCACAACATAGCCCCCCAGCGGGAAGGTTCAGTGAGCCTCCTAGTCTCGGGTAGCCTGCGGCAAGGGGGCGCTTCCCACAGACGGCACCATCTGTTGCGGGGTTTTTTGGGCCCGCGTAACAGCATAGCCCACACCGGTCGGGCAGAGAAAGAGATCGCGTCCCCCACAAGGTATTGTCCGCTTTGGGCGCGCCTGCACGCCAGTGGGTCCGTGTAGGTACTGCCTCTGGGCCGTACGCCACGGGGGTCCGCGTAGGTACTGCTCCGACCCTCATGATTTTGTCCCATAAAAATGGCCATCGTGAGAAAAGAGCTTCATCCTCCTCATTATAAGGTACAGAATCTTTTCGCTGCTAGCCGATGTTGGACTATGTTCCCCCACCACCAACTATTAAGGTTATTTCATGCACTCGTTCGACTTTAGTTTGCTTTTCCGAAGCAAGAGGAGGCTAGCCCGGATTCTTGTAAAATAGGGTACTTATGGGTGAGGTGTCAAAAGCCAAAAGCAATCAATTAACTGCTAGCGTTAAGAGAGTGTTAACCTTTGGGTTTGGAGCAGGCAGTTGCCGGCTTCAAAGAGTCGGATCCAAGGACATGATGGCTGTTTGCTCCTGCATACGGATTGCAAGACAGAAGCAAGGAAAAGAGCAGGGAGCGGATGAAGGGGAGGAGAACTGAAGCCATGGGTTCGTTGGCTAGGGATTGGGGTCAACCACTCTTTGGGAAGCTGCCAATCTATAAAATTTGTAAGATCCTTCCTGCTTGGGAAATGCTCAGCTCTACATGGCTGGCGACGGGAAGATTTTGACTTGTGAAAGGTGCCGTGCTTCTACCGCAGGGAACTTATTTCCATAGTTTGTTTGAGTACGCATATCTGGCCTAAAAATGTAATCGGTGTCATTGATTGCAGGAATTATAATAATTTTCGTATGCAATAATGGACAAATTTCAGCCAATAATTGTGAAGGAGGAATTCCTCTATTTCCACAAAGAATGGTTGCTGTTCACGTTTATGAATTAACATGACATAGAGTATACCTTTCAAAGGTCACAGACAATCTATCGTTTCAACTGGGCCTTAAAAAAAAGAATCCTTGTTATCCAGTAATGAAATCATTGAGCATAAATATTGCTTTGAAAGGAAAAAGATAAGGCTTCGGGGGTGGATGGTTTTCCACCATTACTTTTTCGGAGATACTGGATAATAGTTGGACAGGATGTGACGGCGGCCATTCAGCAGTTCTTCAGCACGGCTGTGATGTCTACTGACTGGCAGAGGACTTTCCTTATCTTGATACTGAAGTGGCAGGATGCTTCTGAGCCGAGTCATTTTTGTCCGATTAGCCTGTGTACGACCATGTACAAGGCTACGATGAAGATACTTGCAGTTAAGTTGAGAGATATTTTTTCGAGATTGATCAGTCCGGAGCAGGGAGCCTTCAACATAGGCAGGCGAAGTATCTCTGATAATGTGCTGATTGCCCAGAAGTTTATGTTTGACCTTTGCAGGGCCCCGATGAGGAGGAGCTTGATGGGGGTTAAGCTCGATATGGAGACGGCCTATGACAGGGTGAGACGGAATTTTGTGCAGCAGGCTTTGCAGGAGTTTGGCTTTCATGAGATATGGATTAGATGGGTTATGGGCTATGTTAGGGCTCCCTTCTTTGCCATATTGGTGAACGGCACGCCGTCCTGTTTCTTCGAGTCCTCTGGAGGGTTGCGCCAGGGTTGTCCCCTTTTCCCCATGCTCTTTATTATTTGTGCAGATGCGCTTTCCAAATCTCTTAGACGTGCTGCACTCACTCAGGAGTTGGAGGTTTATAGGCTGGTGGCGGGGGCCACGCCGATTTCTCATTTACTTTTCACTGATGATTGTCTTTTGTCGAAGTCAGCTATTTATTTTAGTCCGAAGATCAGGTTGGCAGTAAAGAATTTGATATTGGAGATCTTGAGAGTGGAGGAGTAGGAGGGCACACTGAGATATTTAGGGATCCCGATTTTTGGTCAGCAGGTGCGGAGCAGGGATTATTCCTCCCTTGACCTGAGCATCAGGCATAGGTTGGAGGGTCGGCAGATGCATGCACTCTTTATGATGGATAGGATCACTTTGGTTCGGTCAGTTCTTTTCTCGATCCCTTTATACTTTTTATCCAATTCCTTCATTCCTGTGGCACTTCTGAAGACTCTTAAGCAGCTATTTAGAAACTTTATCGGGGAGAAGAGCATCGGAAGAGGTGGTATGTACCTGTTGGCGTGGGAGGTCGTGTGTCAGCCGACCCAGCTTGGAGGCTTGGGGGTGCAGTCACTAGTGGTGAGACGAGAGGTGCTTGCGGCTAGACATGCAGCTAGATTTGTGCTAGAGCCTGACAGTATGTGGTTCTCGTTGTTAAGGGCCAAGTACGGAACTTTGCTGCTTGGAGTGCGAGCTGGCTGCCACTACTCACCGGTCTGGTGGGAGATGTGTGCCCTTGCTACGTTGGTGCTTTCGGAGACTAGATGGGCCATTGGAGACGGGCGATCCATCGATGTTTTGGAGGATTGCTAGGTGACCGACCAGCCGATCAGCCGTCTACCGACCATGGTGAACTCAGATAGGCTAGCAGGTCATAGGGTCAGTGATTTGTTGGATCCAGATGGGGGTCGATGGAGGGATGGTTTGATTCGAGAGGTTTTTAGGGAGCAGTTGGCAGAGATGGTTCTGGCTTTACCGGTCCCATCCCGGATGGAGCATGACAGGCTAGTATGACTGTCGTCGGGGCGGTCGCGGGTGCGAGCTAGGGACCTTCACGCTTTGATCAGTAAGAAGCTAGCCCGACAGATGGAGGGAGGATGGATTTGGAGGATGCAGATTCACCCACGTGTGGCGCTTTTAATCTGGAAGGTGGCATGAGGTGTTCTACCGACCAGAAGTCTGCTGAATCGATGAGGGGTGCAGATTATCTCATGCTGTGAGGTATGCATGGATATCGAGGAGACCATTGATCATGTTCTTTTGCAGTGCCCTAGGGTCAAGAAGATATGGAGCAGATCACCTGCACCTCTTCCCCATTCAGTGGAGTCGGCTCAGGACTTGATTCACATATTGAGGCGCTCCATGCGGAGTCCTAGCTCAGCTGAGGTGGGGATCCTCAGAGCATATTTGGCTTATTATATATGGTTAGACAGGAATACCAGCCTGTTTGAGGGCAAGAGGTCATCGTCAAGGCTAGTGGTAGATAGAGCTATACTGCATGCAGGGGAGGTCACTGCAGCTGCCGCATTATTTTCTTCTGGGATGGCCAGGGACATCTGGGGTACTCTATCTGCTGGTACAGCATCCAGGTTCGCCTTAGTTTCTTGGGTGCCTCCACCCGTTGGTCATTTCAAAGTGAACTTTGATGGCAGCAGATCAGTGGTCTGGAGGGATAGGTTTTGTTAGGGCAGAGCTTTGGGCAGCAGATTGGATCGCCTCCTTTGTTGTCCGGTACTCTGGAGAGGTCTTTTGGACATCTGTAGTAGATATATCTTTTTTGTTGTACCTTTTACTTTCTCATGATTTGGCAGGATGTACTCACGTTAGAGCTATATAAAATTTGCCGTTTCAACAAAAAAAAAGAGAGAAAACATATGAGATAAAGATTTCGGCCAGCGTTTGCCACATTCTTCTTCCTCTTTGGGAAGCCACCTCATGTTTCATTGATAAATGAAACGAGAAAAGGCAAAAAGCAGAAAGACAAGTAGAAGTGTGCAAAAAAACTGATCAAACTGTAAAACTGAGCCAACCCGTTATTTCGATTCGGTTTGGATTAGTCAGTTTGGTTTTGGTTTAAAATCTGTTCGATATTAGTCTAAATTTTAAAAATCGTATATACATACATACATACATATAAGTTTATCTTTTCTTGCATTCTTCTTTCGTTATTTTTTCGAGAGGAATTCTACTTTCAATTTCACATCCATATTTTTGCTCAAAAAAATTCAGGTGCATATTGGATGTTTATACTTCCCTACTTTCTATGGTCACAGCTAGTTTCTTAAGAATGATTAGGTTGACACCTAATACTAAGATGTTCTGTGAGTTTCCGATCTTGTGACAGCTAATTCCGGATTATGCTAGGTTTTCTTTCACAGTGTGAATCAAATGGTGAATCTGCCTGCTTCCTCTTACTTTTTCTAAAAAAGAAATAAAAAACTACCATAACACGCTGTTAGATCCATCACCAGAGACGCACTCGGTCTTCTTTACTAAGGTCTCCTTGGACAGACCAATCACCATCCTTCTGGTTTTATGCCATGGAAAAGTTTTAGGCTGTAAGAAGAATACCCTTCGATTACCAGTCCCCTTGACTGCGTACGACCGAAAAGAGATGAGCATGACCTCCATCCATTTCATTTCAATAAGATGGCAGAAACGGGCTACATGTCTGAGAATTTCAATGGATATAGAATTTAGACTAATATTCAGCTAACATTACTAAAGACTCCTCAAAAAAGTTACTACAGACTCAGAATTAAAGGAGCAAGACTACATGTGGAGCAGGCTATGACAATGAGTGTACACCAGAAGATGACGGGCGGAGCTCCGTCCAATTTATGTCTATGTGATAATGAAATGAGGTAATTCCTTCTAATTCGCAGTTACGAACTATATTGCTTTTGAACCAAGGCTATTCAAATAATATATACCTTTAACATTACCGGAGTGATAGTTCAAAAAATGAGTATTGCTACGTGAAACAAAGTTACAACAATGACAGCGTTGAACATCAAAGTTGGGGAAAATTCAGCTTTAAGCCTGAGATGATGCGGCTGTGTTGCAGTTTTCTCTTTCCACTGTGACATATCTAGTTTGTATGTTGGAGTTTTCAGATCCTGTGTTTCTGGCTCTTAGAAATTAGAATTGTATCCAGACTCTAATTTCAGCTTAAAGCCCATGCTTGTACCGAAAAAGAAAGGAGGGGAACATGGCTGATTGGTTTCTCTTCTTTATTTCTTTATTCACCATTACATAGAGTTATTATATCTTGTGGCTTCTATTAACTGATTGTGGTATCAGCATAATGGCTGCTAAAATTTTATTGTACTATGAGAAGCTCAGCTAGCAAATCAGTATGATGATCTAACCTTCTTTTCTTTTTTTCTTTTTATTTCTTTTTTTTTTTTTGCTACATCGGCGACTCACATACACCATGTGTAAGTGTAGCCCATAAAGTCAGAAAGAAGCAGGAAATGCAAGGAAGATGGTACAAAGTCGTGTCCCTCGCAGATGACGTTACCGGAGTAGTGGGCCGCATAAAAAGCCACCCAATCCACAGCACAGTTGGCCTCCCTATACACAGTAGAGGCCCGGAAGGCAGTGCATTCACCTAAAAGACCACGAATGTCATAGAGCAGCCGCATCCTCCAGGCAAACTGCTTGAGATTCTGAATGCCCTCAATCATCGTGGCGGCATCCCCCTCAAGAATAATGCAGCCCGCACCCAGTACTCGTCTTGCATAGGAGACGCCCTCCTAAGCAACTCTGACCTCGGCCCCGACAATAGTCTGGTCAAAGATGCGCCGGCCCCCGGCCACCACTAATCTAGCCTGTTGATCTCTGATGACAAATCCGGCTTCGCAGCATCCACCCGTTGTGACACTGCCGTCTAAGTTCACCTTCAGAAAACCAAGAGGTGGGGGCTCCTAGGAGATGAGAATAATCCTGGACGCCACATGAGTGGAGTGAGAGCCCCAGATTTTCCTAGCCAACCCAAGGGACGCCGACGCAGTGATGTTAAAGACCTCCGCCGCATGAAGTAAGGCCCTATCCACCACTACTCTTGGATGTGTACCTCTATCCTCGAAGAGATTCTATCTAGCCAGCAGTGATAAGTTAGATAAGCCGGTCCACTGCTTTTGCTGGTTGGACCTCCAAGAGGACTATGCTAAGAAGATTAGAAAATCCTCGACCGACGCCTATCCTCGGCACAAATCAGAAGAAGCCGAAGCACACTCCCAAATCTGAGCAGCACGTTGGCAATCGAATAGGACGTGGAGTATGGACTCCTCTACCGCCTAGCAAACCCCACAATCTGGGGTGATGCTCACCCCCTCCGAGCCAGTACTTCCCAGGTGGACAGACAACTCCAGGCCATCTTCCAAACAAGCAGTGCCACCGAGGGTGAATATGTAGCCGCCAGATCTAACCTTTTTTTTAAAAAAATCAATATATTGATTGTTGCTAGAGCAAGACATGTCATACATCGAAAGCACTATTGTTTTCAATCAAAAAAAGAAGGCACCATTGCTCTAGATATCTTCAGTGCAGAAGAATTTAGTAGCATTGCTCCTAACGTAGATGCCGTTGATATTGAAATTAGTAGAACTATTACAATCTCTTCCTTCTAGTTGACGTTGGGAAACTCTTTGCGAACTAAGAGAACCCAGTTTTGGAACTGGATTTTTAACATAAAGATATTCAATTTTTTATAGCAATAACATACGAGACACTCATAATACACTAATATTTCATGATTTTTTTCTCCACAAATCTTTTCGTGGATGCATGGTTGCGTTTAGATACAATTTTAAAATTTTATTAATGAACCATCATCTGAAAAGAGTTTAAACATAATCTAGGTCTTCTAAAATAATTTCTGTTAAACAAGATGACCTTCCACTTCCTGCATAAATTAGCTTGCTGTCATGATCAGACTCATGACTCTTTTGTTAGAAGTATGCTCTAGAAGCTAATGTGGTTGACGTATATTTATAATTTGGAACATAAATTTGTACTTGACCCTTATTATTTATTAATAAGATTGGGCATTATTTTCATTCATGTTTATATGTGTCCATGATTCGTCCAAAGAATTAATAAGATGATGATACATATTCTTAAGAGTTGAGAATTTGAGGCATGTGTCATTAGTGATTAATTCCTAAATACTCCTGATTGATGGATCATCACGAGGATGGTGATCAATCTGACGAGATTAGTGCACAGATCACTTGTCAGATGGATGAGTCTTGAATCCACGGTGTGGGGACACTGGAGGATTGTGCAAGTGCTTGTTAGAGAATAAGTGTACTGAGCGTGACCAAAGCAAGTAGTCACATGGATGTCTATCCACTCGTCAATGACATACTTATGCTGCAGTTATATATCTGGTTATTTGACCTACGGTGCCTTGGCTATTCACTGTGAGGTTGCTGTAGTTTGACGAGTACATACATATGGGCCTTAGCCATTCGGGTCCTTGTCGTACAAATTGGCTGTAGTAGGTTCACTTTAGGAATAAGTGATTCTATATGATTTATGAGATTGAGTTCGATTAAATTTCTGGCCAGATATTTTAAAAAAAAGAGTTTTCCAAATCTCGAACTAGAGTCAAATAAATCTTGCATATGACAGACGATGGGGTTTGATGAGTTATCCATAACCTCCATCCTGTCGGGATCCATGATAGAGGAACTGTATCATATGCTAACTACACCTAGAGTTTCATACATTCCGTTCTACTGGATTGCCACTATATACTGTTAGGTGTCACTAGTGGATTGTGAGACTCGAAGGCATTTATCTGATGATCGGTAAACCTTGATGAGTAGAACTAAAATCGTTTCAGTCTACTGAAAGGAGTTTCAGTGATATTGAGATGAAAATCTCAATATATCTCACTACCAGACAGAATAGAACCTACGGAGTTACACACATTAGTGAATTTGATTAGTCAGATTATCGTATTGTGATTAGAAATCACAATTGGTGTCAATTATCAATATGATTGGTGATTGAATTAACTCACTAAGTGTTAGTGAGTTAAAGGAAGAAGAATTGAGTAGAATTGATTGTAATTGGATTGTAATTGGGCTGATTTGATGAGCCAAATCAAATTGGGTTCGACCCAAATTGAATTGGGCTCATGATTGGGTCAAATCATTAGATCCTGATTAGATCAGGGTATATTCTTGAAATATGCCTTAAGTCGTGTTCACACCATGCGGACTCTAAGGTCCCATGGCATTGTAGGATAAATATGCCTTAAGTCGTGTTCACACCATGTGGACTCCAAAGTCCATATGGCACAGGATCACACATGGCATGCATCCAAAGGTGGGCGGCATGAAGAGGATTCTAATCCTCTTGATCAAGGCACCATGGACACTTGGCATTAATCCAAGGATGGACTAAACCCTAAATGCCTAGTATAAGAAGGAGGGAGGGGAGGCATGTGAGGGATGATTAGAGCTCTTCCTCCTCCACGCCAAGGCCCCTCTTCCTCTCCTTCTTCCTCTTCCACGACAGCAAGGAAGCCTCTCTTTCTCCTCTTCCAACACAAGCAAGCAAGGTAGAAGAAGAAGAAAGAGTTTCTTCTTCAAGGAGCAAGGATTGGTTGCTGTTCTTCTTTCTTTCTTCTATGACAATCAGGAGAGATCTCTGCAAGGAGCTAGCACTCCGGTGAGATCCTATTCTCTGATTTTCAGATCCTCATGTGGATACTTGA
Organism: Phoenix dactylifera; assembly: GCF_009389715.1. NCBI lineage: Eukaryota > Viridiplantae > Streptophyta > Magnoliopsida > Arecales > Arecaceae > Phoenix > Phoenix dactylifera. Next base: position 213,573 of record NW_024068110.1, on the reverse strand, counting down.
AGAGACCGGATACATGTGCGGCTATAAGGAGAACCTATACAACGATCATCAGATTGCGGCGAGCTTCTACCTACACAAAGGTGAAGATGAGATCTTTACTTTTGATTTTTGTTTTTTGGCTTTGTAATCAATTTTTTAATCTTAATCTCCTCTCCCTTATGGATTCAAAGAGATCTTCTGGATTATTGAATCCGGAAAAAAATTTAAATTCAACGATCCGTGGCAAGTTCATGAGATGAACGACGCCCGTGCATGGTTTTCGTTGCGATCGTCGCATCGTGCATGGGGTAACTCAACAGTGGTATCAGAGCCACAATTTTGGGAGCATGATTAAGATTTAAAAGTTTGATTAAGTCATAATTAGATCTTATTTTTAATTTTAATGCTTGCTGAAATTTTCTGAAATTTTCAGCATGCAGATTTTATTTTCTTTAATCTTGCAATATTGTTTTTAGAATTGCAATGAGATTGCAATGTTTAAAATCAAGTATTGCATAATCTGAATTTCAGAGGATAGCATTATGAATTAAAAATACAGATCTGAAACTTTCATGCATGAGATACATGTGGTGATGATTAATAAATCGAACCCTTTTTGGTATCAAATTGTAAATACCCGTGATGTTCTGTAATGTCATGTAATCTTTAAATTTTAGATGCCTGCGCACATCTAATTTGATGTATTTGAGGGGCCTGTGTGTCTCATAAAAGGGTTGTAATATTAATTATTATTTCTGGTTGTAATCTGTGATTGATGTACGTCAACGGTTGATCGATGTACAATCATAAGATGCGTGGCACGATCTGAGTGAATGATGGCGATGGATCAAGGTATTGATCAGGATCGAATCAAGGATACTTTGGATTGGATCAAGAGTTGAAGATGATCTAACCGATTGACGTATATGCGTTTGTAATATGACCCAAACCAGATCCATGATCATCACCGGTTTAAATTTACAGCTTTTAATTATTGCTTTTGGCATTAATTGATATCTGCCTGCAATGAGCTTTATATGCATGAGATGCGAATGTGAGCTGAGTGGGGTAGATTATTTATATTAGATGTAAACCCATGAGACCTCAAACCTCCTCAATCAGTCGAGAGTGAACAATACATTGAGCTAGCTATATTTGATTAATTGATCTAATTGGTGTCTAGAAAAGCATTAAATGTAGTTATTTAATTAGGACCCTACTCTCTGAGTGAGGGAAGCCTCTCACCTGCTTACCTGGCTAATTGATCGATTACCTCCTATGAAAAGCTCAAAGTTGGAATCACTAAGACTAGATTACCCAATATTAAGTTTATTGGTCTTCCACCATAGTATAGCTGCTAACGTCTTTCCGGCGTTGATTTGTCTTGGCTGGATACAGTGAGCAAGTTGCATCGAAGAACTGGACCTTTCTATATGACATAAGATGTTGTGGGGGTAAAGCTGGGGTTGAGCCCAATAACTGTTAGGTGATGACCAAATGATGACTTTACTTCTACGGAAAATATGGCGGGTCTGACTTAATTAAGGAACAGGGCCAATAACTGTTAGGTGATGCCCTTATGACTTAGAGACTGATTGGCTGCAATTTGCTTATGAAGCACGTACAAGAGTTGTACACTCATCGTTTATGTGTCGCCAATTATTAGGTGAGGTGACATATCAATTGGTGGAACCGCAGCACCCCACTTGAAACTTAAAGTCGCAGGTTTTCATTTCTCTACTAGGGATGTTAGGATCCCTCGCACGCTGCAGAAAATTCCAGAAAAATTCTGCGTGCAACGGAAGACATACACGAGATCCCGTTCATCGCATGAACTTATTTTTAAAATGATGTTCGTAGATAGATTAGGATTAAATTCTTTTTACATCATTAAGAAGATCATATCTTCACCTTGTGCGGGTAAATGATCACCGCAAACTGATGATCGTGGTATTTGATGAAGGTTCGATTGAAGCCGTACATGCGTTCGGCCTCTACAGATATCCACACGAGGTAGAGGACCGATCGAAGCTCTCGTACCTCTCCGGGATGCTAACTGCCTTGCAGAGATGGCTTTGGATGGCTGATAACCTCCCTTTGAATCAATTCTTGAAGGCCGAAGGGACGAGGAAGAAGAAGGTTGGTTCAATGGAAGAAGATCTAAAGGCCACGCAGCCTTTTCTTTTCCTTTGCGTTGGAACCAAAGAAGGGAGGAAGGAGGCCCACGCCACAAGCTTCTTTTTCCCTTCTTTCTTGCGGCTGAAAAGAGGAATGAGGAAGGGGGTTTGCTACCATGATAGCCAAGGAAAAACCATTGTGAAGAGGGGTCACACGCCTCCTCCTTTTGAATCCCTAGCGGATAGGGATGAGCTCCTAAATTTTAGGAGCTCATCCTTATCCCTTTTAATTCAAAGAGAGGAGGGGCGTACGCCCCTCCTTTTCTCTTCACGCAAGCAAGGGAGGGGCGTAGCCCCTCCCTCTTCTCTCCTCCAATCCCACGCCCCACTTAATCATATTAAGTGGGGTGGGTTTAGCCACATAGATTGGAGCCCAGTTCTTTTCTAAAAAGGATTAGGTGAACTCAATCTATCTTTCATTCAAATCCTAATCTAATTAGGATTTAATTGAACCATGACTCAATTGAACTCTTCAATCCTAATCCAATTAGAAGTCATTAGATTAATTAGATTAAATTAATTAGGACTTAAGAAATCTTAATCTAATTAGGACTTGTTAAAATTTCAGTCCTAATCCAATTAGGACTCTAAAAATCCTACCTCAAATAGGACTCTAATTTAATTTGGAATCCTAATCCAATTAAGACTCTAAGAATCCTACTCCAACTAGGATTCATGTCTAATATGATCAAGTCCAATTAATTAAATCTAATCAATTATATTAAATTGCAATCTGATTGTAATGATTTCTTCTTCAACTTACTAACTCTTAGCGGATTAACTAATTATTAATCAAATTGATTATTTGTGATTTCTAATCACAATTCAACCATCGGATCGTTCAATACCTCTAATGTGTGTGATCCCATAGGTTCTATTCTATCTTGTAGTGAGATATATTACGATTTCTATCACAATATCATTGAAAACTCCTTTCAATGGGTTGGAACAATTCAAACTCAACTCACCAGGGATCATCGACTATCAAGATGGTCCCTGTAAGTCTCACCATCCACCAGTGACACCTAGCAGCATGTAGTGGCTACCCAGCAGAATAGAATGATGAACTTCTAGGTATAGTTATTATATGATACAGTCCTTCTATCGTAGATTCTTATAGAACGGAGGTCATGGATAACTCGTCAAACCTCGTCGTCTGTCATATGTCTAGATTTATTCGACTTAAGTTCGAAAGTAAAAAATTCTTTCTCCACAGTACGTACTGCCTCGGGCGAGGTCTTACGAACTCAGTCTCATAAATCACATAGGACCACTCCTCATCTATCAAGATCGATAGATTTCTTATAGGTGCATACCCTACTCCTACAGTGAACCTACTACAACCAATCTACACTAGAAGGACCCATATGTCTAAAGACCATGTATATGTGTAGTCAGACTACAATAACCTCACTGTTGTTAACATCCCTCATATGCCATGAAAATTTCGAAATAATTTTCAGATTGCAGCCGAAAAACATATGCGGGATCCGTTCATCGCATAAACGTATTTTAAAATCTTTCGTTTGTAGATAGATTAGAATTAAATTATTTTAAACCATTTTAAAATCATTAAGAAGATCAGATCTTCACCTTGTACGGGTAGATGGTCTCCGCAAATCTGATTTACGTGGTATTTGATCAAGGCTCAGTGGAAGCCGCATACGCGTCCGGCCTCTACGGGTATCCACACGAAGTACTGACTCGATTGAAGCCTTTGGATCTCACCGGGGTGCTAGCTCTCTTGCAGAGATGGCTATGGATGGCTGATATCCTCCCTTTACTATCAACTCTTGAATGCCAAAAGGGAGGAGGTAGAAGAAGGATGGATCAAGGAACAAAAACAAAGCCCTTGCAGCCTTTTTCTTTTCTCATGCGCTAGACCCAAGAAAGAGGAAGAAGAAGGCGCCACCACCCTTTCTTTTTCTCCCTTTTCTCTTGCGGCTGGAAGGAGGAATGAAGGGAAGAGAGGTGCTGCCGAAATGCCCAAGAAAAGCATAAAAAATGCTGGCCGAAATCACCTCTCCCTTTTGAAATGCAAAGGGATAAAGATGAGCTCCTATTTTTTAGGAGCTCATCCTTATCTCTATTTTATGCCACCTAGGAGGGGCGTGCGCCCCTCCTTTTTCTCCCATGCATTGCTCAAAGAGAGGGGCATATTCCCCTCCCTCTTATCCATTTAAATCTGCCACTTAATCAAATTAATGGGTGATTTAATTTGGGTCTAGTGCATGAGTCCAATCCTAGTCAAAATAGGACTTGTATGGACCCATTTCAATTTCCTCCTTATCCTAATCTAATTAGGATTTAATTGAACCATGACTCTATTGAACTCTTCAATCCTAATCCAATTAGGAGTCATTTAATTAATTAGATTAAAATTAAAATTAATTAGGACTTGAGAAAATTCCAATCTAATTAGGACTTGTTCAAATTTCAGCCCTAAGATAATTAGAACTTTAGAAATCCTATTCCAAGTAGGACTCTAATTTAATTTGAAATCCTAATCCAATTAGGACTTCATGAATCCCTCTCCAAGTAGGACTCATGATCAAGTCCAATTAATTAAATCCAATTAATTAAATTAAATTGCAATCTGATTGCAATTATTCCTTCTTCTAACCACTAACTCCTAGCGGGTTTTCAATTTATCAATCTAATTGATCATATGTGATTCTTAATCACAATTCAACTATCGGATCGGTCAATACTTCTAATGTGTGTGACCCCATAGGTTCTATTCTGACTAGTAGTGAGATATATTGCAATCTCTATCACAATATCATTGAAAACTCCTTTCAATGAGTTGAAACAATTCCAACTCAACTCATCAGGGATTATCGACCATCGAGATGATCCCTGTGAGTCTCACCATCTACCAGTGACACCTAGCAGTATGTAGTGGCTACCCAGCAGAATAGAATGATGAACCTCTAGGTGCAGTTATCGTATGATACAGTCCTTCTATCGTGGATCCCTACAGACCGGAGGTCATGGATAACTCGTCAAACCCCGTTGTCTGTCATATGTCTAGATTTATTCGACTTGAGTTCGATAGTGGAAAACTCTTTCTCCACTTTATATTACTGCCCTGGCCAAGGTCTTAGAACTCAGTCTAATAAATCACATAGGATCACTTCTCATCTATCAAGGTCGATAGATTCCATGTAAGTGCATACCCTACTCCTACAGTGAACCTATTGCAGCCAATCTACACAACAAGGACCTATATGACTAGAGACCATGTATATGTGCAGTCAAACTACAATAACCTCACTGTGAATAGCCGAAGCACTGCAGGTCAAAGGACCAGTCACACTACTGCAACATCAAGCAAGTCACTGACGAGTGGATAGACATCCAAGTGACTTCTTGTCTTGGTCACGCTCAGTACCCTTGTTCTCTAACAAGCACCTGCACTATCACTTCAGTGTCCTTACACTGTGGACTCGAATCTCGTCCATCCATAAGGAAAGTGATCTGTGCACTGATCGGATCGATCACCGTCCTCGTAATGATCCGTTGATCAAGAGCATTTAGAAATTAATCACCAATGATACATGGCTCAAATTCTCAACTCTTAAGAATATGTATCATCATCTTATTAATTCCTTGGACGATTCATAGACACATAAACAATATGAATGAAAAGAATGCCCATTTATTATTCAATAATAATAAAGTCAAGTACAAATTTATGTCCCAGAATTAATAATGTGTCCGCCAGATTGGCTTCTAGGGCATACATCTAACAACTGTGAGTAGTTGAAGCACCGCAGGTCAAAGGACCAGTCACACTACTGCAACATCAAGCAAGTCACTGACGAGTGGATAGACATCCAAGTGACTTCTTGTTTGGTCACGCTCAGTACCTTTGTTCTCTAACAAGCACCTGCACTATCACTTCAGTATCCATACACTATGGACTTGAGTCTCGTCCATCCATAAGGAATGCGATCTGTGCACTGATCTCATCGGATCGATCACTGTCCTCGTGATGATCCATCGATCAGGAGCATTTAAGAATTAATCACCAATGATACATGGTTCAAATTCTCAACTCTTGAGAATATGCATCATCATCTTATTAATTTCTTGGACGATTCATAGACACATACACAATATGAATGAAAAAGAATGCCCATTTATTAATCAATAATAATAAAGTCAAGTACAAAACTATGTTCCAAAATTAATAATGTATCAGCCAGATTGGCTTCTAGGGCATATATCTAACAAGGAGAGTGTGAGAGATCCGAGGAAATAGTGGAAGAATTTTTCCTATTTGTTCTTAAAAGACCCAAAAAATAAATTAATGTCAAGTACAAAATTCTAATTAGAATCTTTACTCTCTGCAGATAGTAATGGCTACTTCCAACCCATTAACTCGAATCCTAGAAAACAACAAATTGATCAGATTTAATTATAAAGATTGGCTCCACAACTTAAAGATTGTTTTAAGTTGCGAAAATATAGCTTATGTTCTTGACCACGAACTCCCTGTGTTACCAGCCCGTCCAACCAATGACCAGCGTGAGACGTATACTAAATGGTTGGATGATGACAATAAAGTTAGGTGCTATATTCTAGCATCCATGTCTAACGAATTGCAATGCCAGTATGAAAGGATGAAGACTGCCAAGGACATGTTAGATCACCCGCAAGAGTTGTATGGTGAATAGAGTCGCACAGCGAGGTTTGAAGTGCCCAAGCGGCTCTTCAAAGCCAAGATGCGTGAGAGGTAGTCTGTCTATGACCATGGTTTGACCATGATCAAGGATCTTGAAGAGCTTGAGAAGCTCGGCATGACCATGCATAAGAATTTGCAAACGGATTTGATCCTGAAATCCTACCATCTTCATATGGGCAGTTTATTGTAAACTACCATATAAATAAAATTAAATGTGCCAAACTTGAATTCTTAAATATGTTGGTAACAACTGAGGAAGACTTAAAAGGTTGAAGGGGCACAGTTCTCGCTGCCGAGCTGGCTTCTACTTCCAAGAGAAAGTCTACTGGAAAGAAGAAGAAGCTGCAAAGAAGCAGAAGACCGAGAAGAAGCCGAAGAAGAAAGTTCCTAAGAAAAAGGCCGAACCTAAGAGAAAGTGTTTCCATTGCAACGAAGACGGCCATTGGACAAGGAACTATTCTATCTACATGGAGTGTATAAAGAGCAATAAGGGGACACACCTTCTGAAGGTATGTCAGATCTGCTTATTATTAAAACAAATCTAACGATTTCTTCTACTTCCAGTTGGGTTATAGATTCTGATTCTAGTACTCACTTGTGCACTACCATGCAGGATTTAAAGAAAAGTAGGAGGCTTACGGAAGGTACGGTAATCCTGCGGATTGACAATGGAGCAAGAGTTGCTGCTGTTGCTGTAGGCACCTATCCTCTGCAATTACCGTCAGGATTTAGTTTGATACATAGGGACTGTTATTTTGTATCTGTTGCTAGTAGAAATTTGATTTCTGCATCTTGTTTAGTACAAAAAGATTTTGAATTCAATTTCAATAAGGACTACTATTCCATTTATTTAAGCAATAAATTGGTTGCACGTGGTTTCCTGATTGATAGTCTCTATCACTTACATATAGATGTATCAATGAATGTATCTGAGCAGACAGTGAGTACTATAAGATCCAAAAGATCAATAGATGAGATAAATCAAAGGTATTTATAGCACCTCAGACTTAGTCATATAGAAGAAGACAGACTTAACAAATTGGAGAAACATGGACTTTTGGGCTCATTGACGTCTAAGTCATATCTAATTTGTGAATCCTGCCTTCAAGAAAATATGGCCAAATTATCTTTTGTTAGACATAGGAAAAGGTCCACTGAGATACTTGTCCTAGTACACACTGATGTGTGTGGCCCATTCGATGTGCAGGCTAGGGGTCAATTTTTCTACTTTATTATTTTCACCGATGATTTCTTACGGTATGGTTATATCTATCTTACGAGAGAAAAATCTGAAGCATTTGAAAAGTTTAAAAAATTCAGATATCAAGTAGAAAAACAGATAGAAAAACTCATTAAGGTTCTTCGATCAGATCGAGCAGGTAAATACCTTAGTAGAGAGTTTTGCGATTATCTCATAGAGAATGGTATAGTTTCACAATGGACACCTCCTGGTACGCCTCAACTCAACGGAATGTCAGAGAGAAGGAATCAGACCCTATTGGATATGGTCAGGTCCATGATGAGCTTCACTGACTTACCCTTATTTCTGTGGGGAGATGCTATACTTACAGCTATTTATATATTGAATAGAATTCCCTCTAAGTCCGTTCCTACCACACCGTATGAGATATGGCATGGTAAAAAATTGAGTTTTAGTTCTCTCAAGATTTGAAGATGTCCGGCCCAAGTCAAGCGACAACAGGCGGCCAAGTTAGAGGCTAAGACAATTGGTGCTCGTTTCATTGGATATCCTAAAGAGTTGTTAGGATACAATTTCTACATCTCAGAGGATCACAAAGTGTTTGTGAGCCGGGATGCTATCTTCTTGGAAAAACAGTTTATCCTTGATAGGGGCAGTGGAAGAAATATTGAGCTCAAAGAGAAAGTCTCTGAAGAGCAACGAGCCACTGTGCCTATAAAACCTATTCATATCGAGCCAGTACATGTAGAACCTACTTCACCTCGTAGATCTAGTAGGATCTTCCGTCCTCCTGAAAGGTACTGAGGTATACTTACAGAGGAAGTAGAGGAAGTGTTCCTCATAGAAAATAAGAATCATTGTAAGGATCCCAATACTTACAATGAGACGATGTTAGACATCGATTCCGAGAAATGGCTGAAAGCGATGAAGTCAGAGATAGACTCCATGCATTCCAACCAAGTCTGGACCTTAGTAGATCCACCAGAAGGTATAGTACCTATTGGGTGTAAATGGATCTATGAGAGAAATTAAGTTTGGATAGAAAGATAGAGACCTATAAGGCAAGGCTAGTGGTGAAAGATTATAGTCAGCGTGAAGGCATTGACTATCTAGAAACCTTCTCACCTGTACCCATGCTGAAGTCCATTCAAATGTTGCTTGCTATTGTAGCATATCATGATTATAAGATATGGCAGATTGATGTGAAAACTACATTCATAAATGAATATCTTGAGGAAGATATCTATATGAAGCGGCCTTTTGGTTTCATTTCCAGTGATGGTTATCACAAGATCTGCAAGCTGCAAAGATTCATCTATGGACTAAAGCAAGCATCTCGGAGTTGGAATACTTGTTTCAATGATGTAATCAAATCATTTGATTTCATTAAGAACGAAGAGAAACCAAGTGTGTACAAGAAGGCCAGTGGGAGGGCTATAGTATTCCTCGTATTGTACGTGGATGATATCGTCCTAATTGGAAATGATATTCACATGCTCACATCGGTCAAGTTATGGTTGTCTAAGGAGTTCTCCATGAAAAACCTAAGAGAAGCATCCTATATTTTGAGGATTAAAGTCTATAGAGATAGATCTATGAGGATGCTTGGACTATTACAGAGAATGTACATAGAGAGAGTGCTGAAGAGGTTCGGCATGGAAAACTCTAAGAGGAGATTGTTACCCCTTAGGCATGGGATAAATCTCTCCAAGAAGATATGCCCCAATATATCTGAAGAGATTCAGCGCATTAGCAAGATTCTTTATGTTTCGGCTATAGGGAGCCTCATGTATGCCATACTGTGTACTCGACCTGATATAGCACATGCTGTGAGTGTTACGAGCAGATATCAGTCGAATCTAGACGAGGAGTACTAGATAGCTATGAAAAATATCCTTAAGTACTTAAGAAGGACTAAGGATATATTTTTGGTCTTTGAGGAAGAATCTGAGTTAAAGATAGAAGGATACACTGATTTAGATTTTATGACTAATCCTGATGACAGAAAGTCTACATCAAGATATGTATTCTTATGTAATGGAGGATCGATAAATTGGAAGAGTTCCAAACAACCGATTATTGCAGATTCTACCATGGAAGTCGAGTACATTGCCGCATCAGAAGCTGCAAAGAAAGTATTCTGGTACAAGAAGTTTGTCGAGGAGCTAGGTGTCATGTCATCAGATGCCATAACACTTTACTGCGATAACAATGGCGCCATAGCATTGGCTAAGGAGCCGAGGTCTCACCAGAAGTCCAAGCACATCGAGTGACGATTTCATCTGATACGCGACTACCTCGAAAAGAAGTATGTAGGGGTGCAGAGAGTAGACTCCACAGACAACGTGGCGGACCCATTTACAAAGCAGCTGAGTGAGCAGAAGACTGATGCCCATATTGAGAAAATGGGGCTTAGATACATGTCTGATTGGCTTTAGTGCAAGTGGGATATTGTTAGAAGTATGCCCTAGAAGCTAATGTGGCTGATGCATATTTGTAATCTAGGACATAAATTTATACTTGACCCTAATTATTTATTAATAAGATTGAACATCATTTTCATTTATATTTGTATGTGTCTTTGAATCGTCCAAGAAATTAATAAGATGATGACATATATTCTCAAGAGTTGAGAATTTGAGGCATGTGTCATTAGTGATTAATTCCTAAATGCTCCTGATCGATGGATCATCACGAGGACGGTGATCGATCCGACGAGATTAGTGTACAGATCACTTAGTCAGATGGATAAGTCTTGAGTCCATGGTGTGGGGACGCTAGAGTGATTGTACAAGTGCTTGTTAGAGAACAAGGATACTGAGCGTGACCAAAGCAAATAGTCACATGGATGTCTATCCACTCGTCAATGACATACTTATGCTGCAGTTGTATAATTGGTCCTTTGACTTGCGGTGCCTTGGCTATTCACTGTGAGGTTGCTTTAGTTTGACAAGTACATACACATGAGCCCTAGCCATTCGGGTCCTTGTTGTACAGATTGACTGCAATAGGTTCACTGTAGAAATAGGAGTGCATCTAGAAGGGATCTATCGACCTTGATAGATTAGGAGTGATTCTATGTGATTTATGAGACTGAGTTCGATTAAATTTCTGGTCAGGTATTTTGGAAAAGGAGTTTTCCAAATCTCGAACTAGAGTCAAATAAATTTTGCATATGACAGACGATGGGGTTTGACGAGTTATCCATAACCTCCGTCCTGTCGGCATCCACGATAGAGGTAGTGTATCATATGCTAATTGTATCTAGAGGTTCATACATTCCATTCTACTGGGTTGCCTCTACATACTACTAGGTGTCATTGGTAGATTGTGAGACTCGAAGGCATTTATCTGATGATCGGTAAATCCTGTTGAGTAGAACTGAAATCGTTTCAGTCCACTAAAAGGAGTTTTAGCGATATTGAGATGGGAATCTTAATATATCTCACTACCAGACAGAATAGAACCTACGAGGTGTGGGAGACCGAACGGATCTGATCCCAATCTTCAGAAGAAGATGACCGCCTCAAACCACAGCACCTGGAGACTTTCCTTCGCTGCTAGAGGCGTGGATCACTGGTTCTTTGATGGTAGAGGAGAACAAGAGCCAAGCGTAAATAGGCTCTTCTTCCTTATGGCCTAGGGTTCTTAGGGACGGTGGCTTATGTGCATGAGAGGAAGAGAAGAGAAGAGAATAGGGTTTTCAGGGAGAAAGGAGTATCCTCTGATTTCATTCCATCCATATACAATATACATGAGTGTATATATACATGGTTAATCATGACCCAAATCCAAAAACTTTTCTAGGCTAAACCACATGAGAAAGCACTCAACCCAAGCCCATGTACACCCATGACTTGCATGCTCTCTCTCCCTTTGAGCCTAAACCTAGCCCAATAATAGTTAGTCACCTCAAGACCCAAGTACTTGGAGTCTCAAGCAGGTAGAAGACCAAATTCCGTCTCTACCTAAATCTGAAACAGACCAGGGGTCGACTCTTTAACAGCATGAGTCGACCCTTGCTCTTCAGGAGTCGACTCTTTAACAGCATGAGTCGATCTTTACTCTTCAGGAGTCGACTCTTTAACAGCATGAGTCGACCCTTTCTCTTCAGGAGTCGACTCATGAACAGCATGAGTCGACCTTTACACTGTTGCCACTGCAGTTTCTTGCATTACTTGCTTTGGATGCACTACATTTGTGCCCACATGGGGTCACACACATTAGAGAATTTGATTAGTCAGATTGTCGTATTGTGATTTAGAATCACAATTGTTATCAATTATCAATATTATTGATGATTGAATTAACCCATTAAGTGTTATTGAGTTAAAGAAAGAAGAATTGAGTGGCATTGATTGCAATTGGGCTGATTTGATGAGCCAAATCAAATTGGGTTCGACCCAAATTGAATTGGGCTCATGATTGGGTCAAATCATTAGACCCTGATTAGATCAGGGTATATTCTTGGAATATGCCTTAAGTCGTTTTCACACCATACGAACTCTAAAGTCCACATGGCATTGTAGGATAAATATGCCTTAAGTCGTGTTCACACCATGCGAACTCCAAAGTCCACATGGCACAGGATCACACATGGCATGCATCCAAGGGTGGGCGGCATGAAGAGGATTCTAATCCTCTTGATCAAGGCACCATGGACACTTGGCATTAATCCAAGGATGGACTAAACCCTAAACGCCTAGTATAAGAAGGAGGGAGGGGAGGCGTGTGAGGGATGATTAAAGTTCTTCCTCCTCCATGCTAAGTGTTGGGATCCCTCGCACACTTCAGAAAAATTCTGAACGCAGCGGAAGGCATGCGCGAGATCCCGTTCATTGCATGAACTGATTTTAAAACTGATGTTCGTAGATAGATTAGGATTAAATTCCTTTTACATCATTAAGAAGATCAGATCTTCAACTTGTGCGGATAGATGATCGCCGCAAACTGATGATCGTGGTATTTGATGAAGGTTCGATTGAAGCCGCACACGCGTCCGGCCTTTACAGGTATCCATATGAGGCAGAGAACCGATCGAAGCCTTTGAATCTCCCCGGAGTGCTAGCTCCCTTGCAGAGAAAACTTTTGATGGCTGATAACCTCCTTTTGAATCAACTCTTGAATGCCTAAGGGAGGAGGAAGAAGAAGGATGGTTCAATAAAGAAGAACAAAAAGCCCTTTGCAGCATTTTGTTTTCTTTTGCGTTGGAATCAAAGAAAGGAGGAAGGAGGCCACGCCACAAGCTTTTTCTTCCTTTTTCTCTTGCAGCTGAAAGGAGGAAGAGGGGAGGACTTTGCTGCCGTATTTTTCAAAGGGAAAAAGCATGAGAGGAGGGGTCACACGCCCTCCTCTTTGAAGCCCTTGCGGATTGGGATAAGCTCCTAAATTTTAGGAGCTCATTCTTATCCCCACGTTTCCAAGAGAGGAGGGGCATACGCCCCTCCTTTTCTCTTCACGCAAATGCAAAGGAGGGGCGTACGCCCCTCCTTCCTATCCTCCCTTAAGTCAGCCCCCACTTAATCAAATTAAGTGAGAGGGTTGGGTCGAATGCTAGGGGTCTAATCCTCTTCCAAAGAGGATTAGGTGCACCTATTTCTTTTCCTTTCAAATCCTAATCCAATTAGGATTCAATTGAACCATGACTCACTTGAACTCTTCAATTCTAATCCAATTAGAAGTAATTAGATTAATTAGATTAAAACTAATTATGACTTAAGAACTCCTAATCTAATTTGGACTTATTAAATTTCAGTCCTAATCTAATTAGGACTTTAGAAATTCTACTCCAAGTAGGATTCTAATTTAATATGATCAAGTCCAATTAATTTAAATCCAATTGATTTAATTAAATTACAATCTAATTGCAATTATTCATTCTTCAACTCACTAACTCTTAGTGGGTTACACTAATTATCAATCAAATTGATAATTATGAATTATTTATGATTCCTAATTATAATTCAACCATCGGATCGGTCAATACCTCTAATGTGTGTCAGTGTGCGAACCCATAGGTTCTATTCTATCTAGTAGTGAGATATATTGCGATCTCTATCACAATATCATTAAAAACTTCTTTCAATGGGTTGGAATAATTTCAACTCAACTCACCAGGGATCATCGATCATCAAGATAATCTCTGTAAGTCTCACCATCCACCAGTGACACCTAGCAGCATGTAGTGGCTACCCAGCAGAATAGAATGATGAACTTCTAGGTGCAGTTATCGTATGATACAATCCTTCTATCATGGATCCCTACAGGACGAGGGTCATGGATAACTCGTCAAACCCCATCGTCTGTCATATGTCAAGATTTATTTGACTTAAGTTCGACAAGTGGAAAACTCTTTTTTTACTATACATACTGCCCCGACCGAGGTCTTACGAACTTAGTCTTATAAATTATATAGGATCACTCCTTATCTACCAAGATCGATAGATTCCATATAGATGCATGCCCTACTCCTACAGTGAACCTACTGTAGCCAATCTACACCACAAGGACCCATATGACTAGAAACCATGTATATGTGGAGTCAAACTACAGTAACCTCAATGCGAATAGCCGAAGCACCGTAGGTCAAAAGACTAGTCACACTACTGCAACATCAAACAAGTCACTGACGAGTGGATAGATATCCAAGTGACTTCTTGTTTGGTCATGCTCGGTACCCTTGTTTTCTAACAAGCACCTGCAGTATGGCTTCAGTGTCCCTACACTATGGACTCGAGTCTCGTCCATCCATAAGGAAAGCGATCTATGCATTGATCTTATCGGATCGATCACCATCCTTGTGATGATCCATCGATCAGGAGCGTTTAAGAATTAATCACCAATAATACATGGCTTAAATTCTCAACTCTTGAGAATATGCATCATCATCTTATTAGTTCTTTGGACGATTCATAGACATATAAATAATATGAATGAAAAAGATATCCTTTTATTATTCAATAATAATAAAGTTAAGTACAAAACTATGTCCTAGAATTAATAATGCATCAATCAAATTAGCTTCTAGGGCATACATCTAACACTAAGGCTCCTCTTCCTCTCCTTCTTCCTCTTCCACGGCAGCAAGGAAGCCTCTTCTTCTTCAAAGAGCAAGGATTGGTTGCTGTTGTTCTTCCTTTCTTCTATGACAATCAAGAGAGATTTCTGCAAGGAGCTAGCACCCCAGTGAGATCCTATTCTCTGATTTTCAGATTCTTGTGTAGATACTTGACGAGGCCGGACACGTGTGCGGCTACAAGGAGAACCTATACAATGATCATCAGATTGCGGCGAACTTCTACCCACACAAAGGTGAAGATAAGATCTTTACTTCTGATTTTTGTTTTTTAGTTTTATAATTAAGTTTTTAATTTTAATCTCCTCTCCCTTATGGATTCAAAGAGATCTTCTGGATTATTGAATCTAGAAATTTTTTTAAATTCAACGATCCATAAAAGTTAATGAGATGAACGACGCCCGTGCGTGATTTCCGCTGCAATCGTCGCATAGCGCATAGGGTAACTCAACATCTTTGTCATAATAATTTATAATCATCATCGATTCTTCGTCATTAGAGTCAGTCTGACTGGATGCAATTTAAGGCGCTGAGGACGGCCCGTCCCTCCTCCAACATTAGTCGTACCTTCGCAGGTAGCAAACGATCGTCCAATTTCACATTCAAATAGGCCACTTATCCACCATCTTCGACGTTATTAACTGCATCAAACTCACCACCAACTGCATCAGCAGCATCGGATGATGATGGAGACGAATTCTCCAAGATGTATCCGATATGACTGGACTCGATTGAAGATTTTGCGTGCAGACCTCCACGTACCAAGTTTGGCAAGCACAGCGTCCAAGCACTACCCCTCATGCATATGGTCGAACACTAACACCAGCACCTACAGGGGGGCCATGCAGCGACTGGGGGAAGTTCTATATACACCCCCCCTATTGCTAAGGACACCCCCCAAAAACCAAAAAAAAAATACCCAAACTAACCTTTAGTGTAATTACCATATTGCCCTTGAAATTTTCTCATACACCCCCCCTTCCTCCTCCTCCGTTTCGTTTTGAAAAGAAAAAAAAAAAACACCCCTCAAACCCCCCTTAAACCCCTCGATCCATTTACATCGTTTAGGCGATCTTTGAAGGAGATTTAAGCCCCATTCGAAGCATGGACAAGCAACTAGTGATTTGGGACGAAGAATCGGCCGCAAAGGTACGTGTTCCACCTTGTTTCGAAATTTTTTTTTTTCACGGTTCGTGCTCCGTTCGGCACTGGATCGCCGAACAAAAGGCTTCTATTCGGCTGAACAGTGCCGAACAGAAGCCTTCTGTTCGGCAACCCTCAACCGAACAGATCTGTTCGGCTGCACAGTGCCGAACAGAAGGCTTCTGTCCGGCACTGTTCAGCCGAACAGAAGCCTTTTGTTCGGCGATCCAGTGCCGAACGGAGCACGAACCGTGAAAAAAAAAAATTTCGGGAGAAGCCGGCGAGGTGGTTCCGGGAGAAGCCGGCGAGGTGGTCGGAGATCGGGAGAATGCCGGCGACGAGAGGGAGAAGGGGGAACGGGGGGGTTTTGGGCGTTGGCGAGGTGTTTTGGAGGGGAAGAGCGGGGTGGGGGGGGGTTTGGGGGGTGTAGAGAGCAATTTAGGTGAGGGGGTGGGAGGGTGGGGGGTAATTTAGGAATTTTTAATTTTTTAGGGGTGTCCTTAGCAAATGGGGGGGTGTAGAGAGTATTTAATTTTTTTTTAATTTTTGGGGGTGTCCTGAGCAATAGGGGGGGTGTATATAGAACCACCAAGCGACTGGAAGTCTTGGACGATGGGCTACGCTTTTTGCGCCATGGCAACTTCCGAAACATAATTCCTTAGTTGGCCCTGGGTCTCATCGAATCCTTAGGTCCAAGCTGGATCTGACCCAAAAATCTAGCAGAAAGTCATTAAAACTCAAAGCACCCACAGTGAAACGGATTAGTACTTTAAAGGGAGAGAGAAAGAGAGAGAGGAGAACTCAATGGATTCCCGAGTCTCCTCGTTCAAAACTCCTACACCTACAAGATATTAATGCACACATCCCTGGGTGCATCACACCGGCTTCTAAACTCTCCATCACAGCATACTCACCGGAACAGCATACCAATACGTTTCATGTCTGAAACGCCCACATGTCTCTAAACAAACATAACGGAGTTCTGGTATTGTAACAACTCTCAAACAGATTCCGTTACAGGCTGTTAGTAAAACAGCTCGGCTCTATTACTCCTGTAAGAAGCCTATATAAATGTAAGGAGATGATCAGACTGATATAGTAGAATAAAATTACCATCAGATCTTTTCCTTCTACTTCTATCTTCTTCAGAACTTCTACATGGTATCAGAGCGGAAGATCCATCTCTATCTCTCAAACCTCTTCTCCTGATGGGAGCCTCATAATTGCCAATGTCAGCCCAGTCAATTAATCTGGAAGTCAGATTACCCATGATTTCACCGGGATCTGTTAATGCTGAAGGCATTGCTGAAGGTACTCATACTCGGGATGATCAAGTAATCCCACCCAAGCTGAAGTTTCTTCTCAATCAAATTCGATCCCTGGTACCAACTCCTCTTGCATCAGATAACTTTCTCACATGGAGATCTCAAGTCACAAGAATCTTTAAAGCAGCTGGTTTTTTCGGCTTTCTTGATGGTTCCTCCACACAAACTCCAAATTCTTCAACATATGACACATGGATTCTCACAGATCAATTTCTTGCCACTGCACTGAACTCCATTATTTCCCCTTCTATTCTTCCATATGTCATCAATCTGGATAATTGTTATCAAATCTGGGCTGTGCTCGACTGCAGATTGAATTCTGCCACACGTTCCCATATCATCCAACTCAAAAATGAGCTCCACAACGTCAGGAAATTAGATCTCTCAATGTCTCAATACTTAAATGACATCCGAACTAAGGTTGATGCACTGACTGCTGCCGGATCGAAGATAGATCCAGAAGACATCATTCTTCATGTTCTCAATGGGCTTCCGCCATCTTATGATTCGTTTGCAACTGCAATCCGGACACGTCCCTCTCAAATCACTCTAGATGAACTGTATGCCCTCCTCTGCAGTGAAGAAATCATTCTAAGCAATAAGGAGAAACATGAGACAATATCTGCACCCACCCTTGCTCTCTCTGCAATTCATGGAAGAGGCCGCAGTGGTCGATTTCCCACTATGCTCAGAGGAGGAGGTCGCGCCAGACTACCTCAAAGATCTGGGTCATGGATGAACCAAGGACGCATCAGAGAAGGCAAGTCCTCCATTGAATGCCAAATATGCGGTAAGCGGGGTCACTCCGCGCTTCACTGCTGGTATCGAATGGATATCAATTACCCCAGTAAGAATCCTCAGCCAACTGGACATCAGGCCTTCTTCACAACACCTTCTTCTACTTCATCCTCAGGAGAATGGATTATGGACAGTGGTGCAACAGCTCATTTAACACCAGACCTATCCAACCTACATCAACCGGCACAATTTTCTGGTACTGAGCAGGTCATTGTGGGCAATGGTGCCTCAACTCCCATCCGCCATTCTGGTACTGGTATTCTCCCTACTCCAACTCACACATTTCATCTCTCTCAAATTCTTCATGTGCCACACATTTCTCATAATTTGCTATCCGTTCACAAGTTAGCATTTGATAACAATTGTGTTCTTATCTTTGACTCCACTGGTTGTACCATCAAGGACAAGAACACCAATCGGATTCTCTTTCAGGGCTGCTGCACTGAAGGTTTATATAAAATTCCATTCACCTTCGAACAATGTCATACACCACCAACATCTTCGTCCACAGCATTTCTCTCAACACTTCCCTCCTCTATCTCATGGCACAGTCGTCTCGGTCATCCGGCGGTATCAGTTATCTCCCAAATTGCCAAACGCACTCCACTTCGAGGATTTATCAAGTCTACTGCTGCTTGTTCATCTTGCTGCATGGCGAAAAGTCACAAACTACCATTTCAATATGCTGGCATCTCCTCAACTCGACCTCTAGAGTTAATACACTCGGATGTCTGGGGTCCTACCTCCCCATCCTCTGGCATTGGTTTTCGTTACTATGTCCTGTTTGTAGATGATTTCTCCCGCTTCAGCTGGGTCTATCCTTTGGTGTCTAAATCAGATGTATTTTCTTGCTTTGTACACTTTAAGTCTTTTGTTGAAAATCAATTTACTACCTCCATCAAAGTTCTCAGATCTGATGGTGGAGGTGAATTCTTCAACAAACAATTTCAGCAGCTCCTTATCTCCTCAGGCATCATCCACCGGATGTCATCACCCTACACCCCTGAACAGAACGGGGTCGCTGAAAGGAAACATCGCCATATACTGGAGATGGTCAGAAGCCTCCTCCTTCATTCCTCCGTTCCCACCAAATTTTGGGTAGATGCACTGCTAACTGCCGTTTTTCTGATCAATCGCCTACCAACCCCCTTACTCAAGCATAAATCTCTCTATGAGCTGTTATTTCATAAACTACCTGATTACAACTTTCTTAGACCATTCGGCTGCCAATGCTTTCCCTGGCTTCGACCACACACAAGCAACAAACTCTCTCCACGATCCACGCCCTGTATTTTCTTCGATTACTCCCCTCAACACAAAGCATACAGATGCTACAATTCAAAAACTGGCAAAATAATCATCTCTCGTCATGTTATATTTCATGAGACTCTTTTTCCATTTTCTCATACAGTGCATTCATCTCCTCTCCCATCTGTCGCATTACCTCCTCCCCTTCTAGTTCCTGCTTCAATTCTTCCCTCCAACCTTTCCTCAGCAACATCCCACACCATCAAACCAGCAACAGACTCTACACCACATACTTCCTCCAGCCCTCCTCCGCTGCCCACTCCTCCTATCTCTTCGCCACCATCATCTGCCAGACCTTCACCTGCGCCAACTTTGCCTACTCTTCCGCAACGACGTCACCATATGATAACCCGACTCCAAACTGGTTCCTTAAAGCCCAAACGGATCACTTCCCTGCTCAGTTCAGTCACCAATATAGAACCTACATGCTTTAGTTCTGCAAACACAGATTCTCAACTGGAGGGCTGCCATGTCACAAGAGTTCAATGCATTGATTGAGCAAGATACATGGGAACTAGTACCCAGAACCCCGGATCAACTTATTCTTGGATGCAAATGGACATATCGCCTCAAATACAACTCTGATGGCTCTATCGCAAGACATAAAGCACGACTAGTAGCTTAAGGGTTCAAACAACAATATGGTATTGATTACCTTGAAACCTTCAGTCCGGTGGCAAAATTTCCAACCATTAGAGTTCTAATCGTTTTGGCATTAACACACAATTGGTCAATACAGCAACTTGATGTGTCTAATGCATTTCTGCATGGCAAATTGGAAGAAAATGTCTATATGGAGCAACCTAGGGATTTGTAGATTCCCTACGCAGTGATCATGTATGCAAACTCAAGAAGGCGATCTACGGGCTGAAACAAGCCCCTCGGCAGTGGTTTGCAACCTTTACCTCCTTTCTCCTCCAACTGGGTTTTCAGTTTAGTACCGCTGACCCCTCGCTCCTAATTTCCCATCAACAAGAAGATGCCATCTATGTTCTAGTATATGTGGATGACATCCTCATCACAGGGACTGATACTGCTGCTATTCACAAGCTTATCTTACAGCTCCAAAGTCGGTTTAAACTCAAAGACCTTGGCACTCTTTCCTACTTCTTAGGAATTCAAGCCAATTACTCACAGTCTGGAGTAGCTCTCAACCAGACTAAATATGCTCACAATCTCCTGCAAAGGGCTGGCATGTCAGATTGCAAACCGGTGCTTTCACCACTGCCCACCAAATCACAACTCACCAAAGAGTCTGAAGCCTTTTCAGATCCAGAGCAATTCAGAAGCCTAGCAGGATCACTTCAATACCTTACAATCACCAGACCAGACATATCATTTGCAGTAAATTTCATCTGCCAATTCATGCATCGTCCCCTCCAAGTTCACTTCCACATGCCGAAAAGGATTCTCCAATATGTCAAGGGCACACTGGATTACTCTCTACACTACGAACCAAGCTCCCTAGTCCTCTCTGCTTTCTCCGACTCAGATTGGGCAGGAGACACCTCAGATCGTCGATCCACCACTGGATTCTGCATCTTTCTTGGTTCAAATCTCATTTCATGGCATGCTAAGAAACAACCCACAGTGGCCAAATCATCTACTGAAGCTGAATATCGAGCCCTTGCTACCACAGCAACTGAGATCATATGGCTTCGTCGCCTGTTACATGATTTCAGGATCTCTGTTCCCACACCGACTGCTCTCAGCTGTGATAATATCTCAGCTCTCACCCTGGCAACGAACCCAGTCTTCCATGCTCGCACCAAACATATCGAGGTTGACTATCACTTCGTGCGAGAGAAGGTTCAGACCAAAGAAATTTGTCTTGCTCATATCTCCACTCAGGATCAACCCGCAGACATCTTTACGAAAGCCCTTCCCATCACCAGGCACTCTCTATTACGTTCCAAGCTCAGAGTCCTTCCCGCACTCTCAGCTTGAGGGGGGGTATTAATGCACACATCCCTGGGTGCATCACACCGGCTTCTAAACTCTCCATCACAGCATACTCACCGGAACAGCATACCAATACGTTTCATGTCTGAAACGCCCACATGTCTCTAAACAAACATAACGGAGTTCTGGTATTGTAACAACTCTCAAACAGATTCCGTTACAGGCTGTTAGTAAAACAGCTCGGCTCTATTACTCCTGTAAGAAGCCTATATAAATGTAAGGAGATGATCAGACTGATATAGTAGAATAAAATTACCATCAGATCTTTTCCTTCTACTTCTATCTTCTTCAGAACTTCTACACAAGAGAGCCACTGGGAATCAACCATAGGCACGGTAGCTGAAAGGTCTATTACTGACTGGCATAAAGATAACAGTTTCCGTAAACATAGCAGTAGTAAGTAAGTTTGTCCACGTTATTCTGTTACATCTGCGCATCACTCCTGCGCTTCATTATTCTTGTTTTTTGATTACCAGATTGGCTCATCAATCAGAAGTCATAACTACCATATCCATCCGTCAGCTGCAGCCTCCAGCGCCGAACCCAATCAGTCCCCTGGCAACATCATAAACAATGTCGTACGTCCGCTGCTGCATGTTGCCAATGATGGAGATCGAGCTCGGATCGCTGTTTCCAGCAAACGCTAGACATGCTTGCGAGATGCTCGCAATATATAGTATGCCCGAAGGATCGACATCGAGCGTCACTCCGCCGCTAAATCTTAGACCAACCGAAGGCAATGATATCGAGCCAACTCCAGTAAAATTATAGCAAGTATCAAATATTGACAGTGGAGGCGCCATGGAATAGTTTGCCATCTGCCGCCTGAATTCATCACGAAGTGCAGAGTAGCTCGACGATGGAAGGCGGGTGATCACCGTGCCGGAGTCGATGATAGTCCCGGTATCTGCGAAGGTGCTCGGCAGTATCGATAAATTCTTTCCTCCAACACTTAGCCCTATTAGTTCAACAAAGTAGAAGGAGGGTGCCGCCGGCTCGGTGAGCATCGGCGTAAATCTGACGTTGGGGGCCGGCCCGCTGGCTCCCAGTGTCAGATACCCGGTCGAGCTGACCTGCGGCGGGAGGCAGTAGGAGAAGACTCCGCCATATTCCTGTGCTGCTTGCGATGCCAATGACACCTCGCCACGGCCGAGGCCTACCAGCCCGGCGACGCTTCCGAAGAGGCCTTTGTTCTCCTCCCCGCACCCGAATTCGAAGTTTTTCAGCACGTTGGAGGACGTCAAGGTGAGGGTCTCCTGCGCAAGGAAGCCAGCAGTGTACGAACCGTCACCGTATTGGACAGCGTAGATGCAAGTCGATGATGCATCGCAATCTGAGCCGAATGAGAGGCAGACGGCTGAGCTGCATGATATATTGGCATAGGTAGAGGATTGGGATGGGTCGAAGAGCGTCTCATTCTGCGAGTAGCACCCGCCGGCGCATGGCCGGCATTGGATCCACGAGATGTCGCTGCCAGTGTCGAAGATCACCGAGAAATACTTATTGGGAGTGCCGAAGCCCACGGTCACGATGTAGTCTAAGGTGCTGAACGAGATGCCAACACGGTCGGGCACCGTGACGCCGGCCGCCGATTTATCCTTCCTGGAAGCAGTGGATATCCGGTTGTGGAGGGAAATGACCCGGGCTTGGTCACGGCCGAGGAGCTGCCTGTGGTTCAGCTTTTGCCTCGTGTTGATGATGGGCGAGCAGGGGCCGTCCTGGTGAATGACCGTCAGCCTATTACCAGAGGATGCTGCAAGAGTTTGCGCAGAAACGCCAGAGGGATCACTACTAATTAGTAAGCATCTTAAAATTTGAAGTACATGTAATCGATGATTAGCATGCAAAAGCTCAACTATAAATGTTTCTCATATTTTAAGATAACTGATGATTAGCATGCAACAGCTCAAATATTTATTTGACATAATTTAACTTTTCAGGAATTTCTATGGTTCCAACTTCTATTAGTCTCATTGCATATTCCTCCAATTTCAGTCAAACTCTATCTAGGTTCGGATAAATGAGCAAGCTTGTGGACTTAGAAATCCAGGTACATACAATCAGCAATGCAAGCAACCTTAGATATTAGTGAATGAAATTGAAGTTTAACTTGTCGCACCAGCGGATGAGGAGCAGATGGCGGATGGAATTAAGGATCTGATGTCGATGGAATGGAAGCTGTGTTGCGTCTCTCCTCCATTGGCATGCGAACAATGGCAAACGAGACTGAAGAATGTGAGCAAGCACAAGAGCTTAGGAAGGGGGGCCATGTCCTCCTCGAAGAGACGTTCGTTGTTTACGGAAGGAAGCCGTCTATATATATCATAAAAGGAAAAAGAATCCGTTCCATTTCTCCTAGTAAGGTACGTCTTATCTATGATTAGAAGAACAAAATCTAGCTAGGTTTTCTTAATGGTATGGAAGGCACCTAGACATGGGGATTTTACTTTCTTATCAACTTCCTTATTGAGTAAACTTTCGAAGTCGGCTTTGGTACTATTTTTTCCTCCTAATTTTGAGGCCGGCCTTCTTGTCAGCATCGCCACGGAGGGAGAAAGAGGCGTTGGATGCTGTGGCGTTGCTTATCATGATGGGCTTTTATTGCCAAAATATAGGACCGAGTAAACAAGGAAACAAGGCTTTGTTTTGTGCGCGTGGCTTCTAACGTAGAGGAATGGAACATCCTCCCAAACCTTAGCTATTGTATATGATACTTATTCTATTTAACTCAGCAATTTATACACTTTTTTTAATTATATTGTTTTAAGAAACATCTAATCTATCTTTTGTCGTCTAACAAGAAGAACCTCCACATGGTATATCTGTAGTCTGAATTTAAGTATGTTATCTGAAGAAGAATTGGGTGTGTGCAGCTAACATCACCAAAACAATTATTACCGAATTTGGTTTCTGTTTTGGAAGACAGACAAGCCCCTGGGTCATGTAACCTATCCAATACTTGGGAATACGTAATACTTATCCTCCAAACTTACTTGATGGCATTAATCTTGCAGATGACTTTACTGTTACACAGATTGAAAACTTATATTAGTGAGTACGAAGTAGCATTTTGGTGTTCTAGTTGCACGAATAGACCCTTTCATGGGCCGGCTGGGCCTGGTCGCCTCAATTTTCTTAGTCCTGAGCCTGGCCGGCTCTTGCTCAGACTTCTGTATTATGAAATATATTTCAAAAAATAAATATAAATAATTAAGTATTATAAACGGCCTACAATATGTTTATTATCTCATTAAATACGTATATCAACAATAACTGTCCGTTAAATCTACAAACACATCAAACATAGCCAAATAACATAAGCAAAATTTTAAAAAAAAATAGGTTGCATCGAGCTTAGGCGACGCTTTAATGCCGACGCTGGAGACCGACTCGTTTATTCAGCAGACTTATTTTTTAAGGCCTAGCTTGGCCGAACGGGCCTAAATATTGACTCATGCCCGTCTAAAAGGTTTCGGGCCCGGATAGGCTGTCTGATCTATGAACAAGTCTATGCACAACCTAGAAGTAGACCGTCAAGATCATCCATAGGCTGAAAGCTTTCTGATTTCGTCTAAATTCACCACTTCCATGAATCAGGATTATCTCCACATGTATCATACACATCGAACCATATCAACATGTTGCTACTATTTGGTTGTAAGTTGCAACCTGTTGGACTAGTTAATTCATACATTTGTTTTGTCATTGAAATCAGCAATTTCTCAAAAAAAAAAAAAAATCTCAGAGGAGTCACAATGTTAACATTGACAGATTATGTTAAATTTGTAACAACTCAGAGCCTCATCTCAAAAGACTAGCCAAAAGATATTATTTAGGTTCTTCAATCATCTATAAATACCTAAAATCTTTTTAGCGAATAACCGATGTACGATTAAAAATACGCCTGCATGGATGCTCACAAAACTAATATAAAATTAAACTAGATTATATTTGTCCTATTGTCCGTTTCTGAGGGATTCAATAACTGCTGAAATGGGACATACTAATAGTATTTCATCGACAACCCTGCAAAATCTCCAGGTTTCTTGTTCAAGTTTGAAATCAAGATGTTTTTGGGAATGATAATGCTCAAACTTACACATGCAGGTAAAACCTATCTCAGATACTGAGCAAACTCCTCAAACTAAGTTACGTGGTTTATGGGAATTGGATAAAAGGCTGACTATGAGACCATGGATTGTATGGCTCGTAACATGCATGAACTACCTTCATCTACAGGGTATGTATGTTTAACACTTTCATTATTGGAATAAATGCTGATAGGGTAATGCACGATTTCACTATGATGTGCCCAAGCTAGATACATGGAGCTCATTTTGCGTCTCTCCTTCTACTCGTTCTCTGGGTGGATTATATCCTTAACTAATTACCACAAGCATGATATTAGTCTAGGCCAAACTATATATAAGCAGTTTCAGCCTGAGAGAGAGTTAAAAGAATACGAGCCACTGTTTTGCTAAAAAAAATTTAACTAGGGGGTTTTACATCTACATGTCCGGAATTCAAGTGCCACAAGAAACTTTCTTGCTGTAACCTTTGCAATTCCTTATTCCATTGTAATTCCTTTTATTTTCTTTAGCTCTAAGACTCCTTAATGGAAGAGCATGAAATCAAGATTACCAGGGTCCCAGTTTTACCATCCCCCGCTTATTCCAACAACCCACCCTGCTTTATTTCTTCCTGTCTTTCTATCCACTCGTCTAATCTCAGTTAATTCACTACATTCGTGCTAATTTAATCAACCACAGCCTCCAGAACCAAATCCAATCCTTCCGTTGGGCACATCGTAGACCACATTGAACGTCCGCTGCTGCATGTTCCCAACAATGGACACAGCGTTCTCATCATCATTGCCAGCAAAGGCGAGGCAAGCCTGCGAGAGGCTTGCAAAGTAGAGTATCCCTGAGGCATCGACATAAAGGCTAACCCCATTACTGAACTGCAGAACCACCGCAGGTATTGTGATGTGGTTATACCCAGTGAAGTTGTAGCAAGTGTCCAATATCACGAATGGCTGCACCAACTGATACTTGGTCATATGTTGCCGGAATTCCGAGCGAAGGGCGGTGTAGGCCTGCATTGGAAGCCGCGTGATGACGGTGCCGGAGTCGATGATAGTCCCGACATTAGAAAACACCGACGATGCTATTGAAAGATCTCTTCCTCCGACGGTTAATCCGGTTAGCTCGACGAAGTAAAACGATGGTGCATATGACTCTGTTGGCATTGTGGTGAATTTGATATTAGGTGTCTGCGTGGCAGCTCCCAGCATCAAGTAGCCTGTCGAGCTAGAGCGGGATGGGAGGCAGTACGAGAAGACTCCTCCGTACTTCTCAGCCGACTGCGACACCAATGACACCTCGCCGCGTCCAAGGCCAATTAGTCCGGCGGCACGGCCAAAGAGGCCTTCATTCTCCCCCCCGCAGCCGAACCGGAAATCTGTTAGCACGTCGGAAAGTGTCAACGTAAGGGTCTCCTGAGCTAAGATTCCCACTGAGGAGGACCTGTCGCCATACTCGACTACGTAGCGGCAATCATTAGATGAGTCGCAGTCGGTTTGACCGCTGGGTAGCGAGCAGTCGCTGGAGCTGCATGGAATGTTGGAGTAGGTGGAGGACTGAGATGGGTCGAAAAGCGTCTCATTTTGAGCGTAGCACTTGACGCAAGGTTCGCACTGGATCCAGGTGAGGTCGCTGCCGGTGTCGAAGATCACGGTGAAGTCTCGTTTGGGAGTACCAAAGCCGACGGTGATAATGTAGTTACCGGTGCCAAGGGGGATGCCGGAGCGGGAAGGGGTTGTCACGCCGGCGAGTGAGGTTCCGAGTTTCGTTGGCTTGGATGCAGTAGGGAAGGAGAGGCGGTGGTGGAGAGATTGGACTCGGTATTGGTCTTGGCGGAGGAGACGGTGGTGGTTCAGGTGCTTCCATCGGCCGAGTGGTGAACATGGGCCGTGGCGGTGAACGACCGTCAAGCGACTGTTGTTGGATCCTGCAAATTAAATTGTGATTTGTGAGGAATCATCAGACAGTGTTGCACACCAAAATTGTTATCTTGCTAGGTGAGATAAGTGAATGCGTAGTAGCTTGTCTATTTTTTCTGGATTAGAAACGGTAGTTTTATCGGAGGAGAAAGCGAGAAACTACTTGATTATATGGTAAGAACTGATAAAAGCATCTTAATTTTCGAACCTGTTTGTGAGCTGGATGATGGGGAGCAATCAGCTCTTGCTATGAAGGAGTTGATGCTGATTATATGAAAGCTTTGTGATTCGCCTCCGTCAACATCTGCAGCGCCACAGAGAAGGGAAAAGGATAGGAGAAACAAAACGAAGAGGGAGTTTAGGGGAGCCATTGGAATTTAATTACCATTCTTAGTGCATTGGAGAGAACAGGAGAAGTCTTATAGTCTGAGACTTGCAAGAGATGGAAGGCGACACCTCGTTTCTATTATTTTCTCGGGCCTCGGATGGCACGCCAGGGCGCCACAAGGAATTTATGGGCTTGTTATCTCCACTTCGACGAGGGAGCTAAGAACAAGGTCACAAAGGTTAAATGGATGGGGTTTACTAAGTTGCTTACTAGAATCCGTATGGGATAAAAAAGAATAAATAGTTAAGATTCGTCTCTCTATTAAAATAAAATATAATTAATATGCACGGTATCAGATTGATCGACTTTATTAAGAAGCCACTAAACGCTCAAATAGAAACAGCTGAACTTGTTTCTCAGGTACAAGATTGTCATTAGATATCCCGTTACCATATCTTATGGCTAAAGATCCGATAGTATCTGGGTGTCACCTAAGGAATATCCTTGAATGAATCATGGGTGGTTGGCCAACTTTTAAAATAATATCCTTATAATAAAATTAAATTAAATATTTATTTCTGATAATTTATTTATATATTTCTTACACCACATCCAAATCAATGACTGTAATACATATATAGACCAGCTACTAAGTCTCGAAACGCTATTTAGTATAGACCAAATAGCAATAGATCTTCAAAAGAAATATCTTATGCAGACTAAATAAGAGGTTTAGAAGGATGTCAATTTTTGATTAATTATTAAGATACAGGCGGAGAACTCGGCCTGCAAGTCGAAGTTGTGTTCAGCCAGTAAGTCAAGTTATATTCAACCAACAGGCTGAACCTATATTTCATCAGCAAGTCAAAGTATAGGGCTAGGAGGCCGAAGTACATGGCCGACAGGTCGAGTAGTACTAAAAGAATGCCAACCTTAGACCGTGTGTAGTAGCTCAGCACCTTGGGCTTGTGGGCCGGCCCAAAGAGGCCTAGGCTTAATGCTTGAACGCGCCCTCTTGCACGTGAGAGGCAGAGAAGAAGACTCCGATTGGAGTCTTCTTTCTCCCCCAATATAACCAAGACTCCGAGAGTCCTAAGGTGATCCAAACACTGCATAAACTCTAGAATTTCATCTATTTAAGATCCTCCATTTGCTCCGCTGAATACCATCCCCAATAACTCGAGGAACAGCCGTCGATCTCGGGTTTCCTTGTCCGAAACTCTTCCTTGGATCTCCGTTGGAAAAGCCACTGAACACCTCGTTGAACTAAGGTAAACAACGTTCACCTCTCTCTCTCTTTCTTTTTCTGGTCTCCTAGCCATCGCCGCCTTGAGTTGAGCTGACAAGTTGCTAGTATCCATCCAAAATAGGGGTGCCCTATTTCGGTGTCCTTCTGCATTCACCACCGCTGGCCGCTGGTTCGGGCCAAACTTCACCACCTTCTAGGACCTCTGTGATTATATGGCAGTCGGTCAATGGACCGGCTAGGATCTAGGCCAAGTTACCATGGATCATTCTCTTTATCATTTCTTGGTTCTTCATCCCTTCTTCCTTGTGCCGACTGGCCATAGTCGTTGGTGATGCTGCGGTTGGAGGCTACATATAGCCACTGCCATCGGGGCTAGGTCGGCCGACAACCTTAATCCGAAAAGAAAGGAAAAATGGGCTCTTCCCTATTTTGGGTAGAAAAAAAGAGCCCTCTCTTCCTTCTCTCTCCTCTCTCTCTCTCTCTTTCTCTTTCCTCTCTTTGCTTTCTCTTTCTCTTTCTCTTTCTCTTTGCATAGTTTAATGGATCTAGTAGGAGGTCCCAGATGTTCACTTTGTGGACCCAAATTGACCCCTGTAGAGGGTACCATAGAGTTGCGATATGCCCCTATTCCACTAACTGGAACTGAAGTCTTTAGACAAATGTATGGCACCAATTATATACTAGGTAAGATCCCCAAATGTTCAAAGAAGAGGGGAAGGGAGCATGTCGGCAGCACAATGAATGAAGGATTAATAGCAGAGGTTGCTGAGGATGATGACAACTTTTTTGAGAATGAAGACAACGTATATGGTCAGAAAAATGGTGATGACTCAATGACAGCATCTACACAGAAACAACTATGAAAAAAAAGAGAGCATTTTCTTTGATTTACCTTATTAGGAGTATAATCTTCTTCGACATAACCTTGATGTGATGCATATAGATAAGAACATTTGTGATAACCTGATGGAACATTGTTAAATCTTGATAGAAAGACCAAAGATAACTTGAAAGCACGTCTTGATTTGAAAGATATGGGCATAAGACAAGAGCTTCATCCGAAAGAGCTTGCCAATGATAAATTTTATACACCTTCTGCATGTTATACAATGTCTACTCAAGAGAAAGAGTTTTTTCTAACGGTTCTGAAAAATATGAAGGATCCTGATGGATACTCATCGAATATTTCACGATACGTAAATCTCAAAGAGCAAAAACTTTCAAATCTTAAAAGTTATGATTGTCACATTTTGATGCAAGATATTTTTCCATTGACTTTAAGATCGTCAACATCGAAACAAGTTTTCACAATTGTTTCTCAGTTGTCATTATTCTTTAAGGCATTATGTTCCAAAATTCTTGATCCTAAGGAGCTTGATCAGTTGGAGTCTAATGTTACACTCACACTATGCCATATGAAAAATATCTTTCCTCCTGAATTTTTTACTATTATGGTTCATCTACTCATTCACTTAGCAGCGGAAGCTAAACTTGGTGGACCGGTTCACTACCAATGGATGTATCCTATTAAGAGGTGATTTTTCTAAACTCTAATGCCCATATTTAATAATCAGTTTGATTTTGATATTTATTTTAAAAATTTATTGTTGAAGGTTTCTTATGCACTTAAAATATTATGTACGCAATCGAGCCTATCCCGGAGGCTCGATTGCTGAAGGTTATATTGCTGAGGAGTGTTTGATATTTTGTTCGAGATATCTTGAAGGTGTTGAAATAGTTTTCAATCAACCTCAAAGAAATTATAATATTATAGAGAATGCAGATGTTTACAAGTTCTCATCTGGTGGAAGAGATTTGAAAAAAGTTAAAAGTGTTGTTCTTGATCAAAAATCGTTGTCACAGGCACATCGCTATGTCTTACTTCATAGTGATATAATATCCGAGTCTCACAGGTTAGTATGGTTAGTTGAAATCTAAATTTACTGTCATATCAGGAGAATGTAATATTGGTACTTAATTAAAGATTTTCTGATCGTGCAGAGAATTTTTAATAGCTCAACAAAGTCTCAACCATAACATTCATCCTTCACCAAGGATTGAGCAACGATGGTTGGTTGAGTTATTTCCAAAATGTCTTTTCAAACAGCTTAGATATCTAATATATTAGGCATTTTTTTAATTTTTATAAAGAGAAATTAATCATTACTTCTATAATTCTTTTTAGGTACTAATAATGATGTAGAGAAATTGTTCTGAGGAGTTAATAGCCATTGCTCGAGGTCCGAATAATATTGTCAACAGATATGATGGGTTCATTATAAATGGTTTTAAATTTCATATTAAAGAGCATGAAAAATTTAGAAAAACCCAAAATAGTGGAGTTATAGTTGAGGCGGACAGAAAAAACTTTTATGGTGCTCTAACAGATATTTATGAGCTGGATTATTATAGAAAATTTAAGATAGTATTATTTCGATGTGATTGGATGGATATAAACTCACCTAGAAGTTTGAGGCAAGACATAAATGAATTCACACTTGTAAATTTTTTAAAGTTGATACATACTGGTGTGTTATTGAAAGATGATCCATTTGTTTTTTCATCTCAAGCTCGACAGGTGTTTTTTGTGCAAGACTCAAAAGATATAAATTGGTCTCTTGTTATTAAGACGAAACCTAGAGACTTGTATGATATGGGAAGAAGGTTGGAAGAGGAGGACGATGATACTTATACTCAGTGTATGCCTTATAATGTTGTGCCAACTGATGAAGTAAATGCGCCAACGAGTTTGGTTAGGAGGGATGTTGAATGAGAATTTTTTGATCATAATGGTAAGTAATATTTATAATGTATACGTTGAATGAGTTATTATGTTCTCTTTTATTAGCAATTCATTTAGCATAAATTTATCATTTAACTAATATTGATTCTTTTTTGTGCATACCAGGTAACAATATGCTCCGAGGAAGACGATATAGTGATGTGGAGTTTCAGCATTCTCAAGTGAAATCTACTTCTGATCAGTCCATGTAGTCCCAGCAGCCATGTGAGCACCAGCAGCACGAGTCAGGATCTCAGCACGAGCCTCCTACTGATTGTCCGGAGGATGAGCTCCGGATCCAGGGTAATTCGGTTTAAAGCTTATATTTTATGTTCATATTTGTCTTCAACTTTTTAAGGCATATTTTATTTAATTTTAATAGATGGACAGGGGACGGTGAGGACGAGATAGGGACCCACTTAAGCAAAGGATGTGTGGAAGCTTCATGAGGGTGAGAAGATCATCATCCAATGCAGCGAATTGGGGGCCGCCCATCAATAGAGCTAGAAGTCTTCTATCAAGTTTTTTAGGATCGGTTACACGCAAGGGGTCAACTGTGTTCGCTCAACTATACGAAGTGGAATGAAATGCTTCCTTCGTATAAGGTTGAGCTTCTTAAACTTATACAGGTAATTAATTAAATTTGTTCTTTTTAATTTGACACCTCCTGTATGTTAATTTGCTTACTACCATAATTTTACTTTTGAGGTTTAATATTATTATAACATTCTGTATCTTGTTGTAGAGTAAGTTTGTACTCCCTTCAGAGAGCCATGATTGGGTGCTAAAGTCCCTCAACCGCAAATAAAAAGAATATAAAGCAAAATTGAAGACGGACTTCAAGCGCGAGGGTATGACAGAGGAGAAGGTTGATCGTGTTTCTCCTTCTGATGTATACCCTCAGCAGTGGAGGAAGCTTGTTCACTGCTGGTTTTCTGAAAGAGGACAGGTCATGTATATTATTTCAATATATTATATTATCTTTATTATTAATATGGATTGCAAATATATACATTTAATCATATTATACTGTGTACTTTTATTTTGGCAGACATATTCTAATATTGGTAGAGCTGTACGAGCATCTCAAGCAGTCCTCACACTTAGGCTCGAAAAGTTATGCGAGACGTAGAAAAGAATTTTTAAGTTCTTGTGAAACTATTTGAAACTTTACTAACATACAGCACGTATTATGATATATAGTTTGCCAATATACTTTCCGTATGTGTAGATAGTAGAGCATGGAAGGGAGCCTGGTGAGGTAGAATTTTATAAAATGACTCACACCCACCGAGATGGCAGCTTTGTCCAGGACGAGTCGAGAGATATAGTTGTATGTATTCATTTTTTATTTGTTCAATTTTTTTTATTAATTTTACTTCTTTTAAAATATTAATGTGACTATTTTTTTTGAGAGAGATATTGGAAAGAGCTACAACTCTTATTTCAGAGCGCGTCGGGGAGTCATCATCATCCAACGCGGCCAGTCGCATCGAGGCTCAGGTCTATGCCGAATTGATGGGCCCAAAACGTTATGGTCGAGTGAGAGGTTATGGTGTCGGAGTTACCCCCACTCAGTTGTCTACAATGAGCCGATATACCCAAGATGCTAGACAAGGGAGTAGCACTGTAGAGGTTTATAGTCTGATGACAGAGATGGCATAGATAAAACAGTCATATAAGACAAGGATAGAGGAGATGAGGCAGAGTCATAGGACCGATATGGAGGAGTTGAAGTAGAGCCAAGAGTTGAAGATACAATCTTTGCAGGATTAGCTAGACCATATTTCATCTTTTTTGCAGAGATTTGCTCCTCTGGTAAATAACTAAATGTACATAAATATTTTACGTAATGATAATGTATTCTTGTATGAGCGTGATAACTTTCGTATTCTTAGTTTTTAAAGTATTTTTTTTTCTTGTAGGCTGCTGATACTTCATCTACTCGTAGAGATGATGATGCCGTCGACCTTTGATACATCGTAGATTGTTTACTCAGGAATTTGAGATATATGTTTTCAGTGTGTTTTTGAAGTACAATATAATCAAATGATAATATGAACAATTTGAATGAAAAGTTTTTGTTTGTGACGTGCATTTTGATATCTATATGATTTATGTATTTGTTTTGTTGGAATCTAATGTATACAGTATGAAAAATTGCTTTGACGAAATTTTTTTTAAAAAAAATCCCCATTGCCGACGCTTTTAAGCGTCGGCAATAGCAAGCGGCACGAAATTTGGCACGCCTTTACCGACGCTTTATAGCATCGGGCAAGAACGAAGATAAGCCGATGCTGTTAAGCGTCGGCCCAGTCCGACACAACCCCACGGTTTTAAGCATCGGTCCATAAAGCGTCGGCATAAATTACACCCACCCCCACCTGCCCGACGTCTTACCCACGCTTTGGGGGGTGTTGGCAGGAAATCTAACGACGCTTAAAAGCGTCGGTAATGACCAAACAAAGCGCCGGAATATATCCTTTTTTTTGTAGTGTTAACTTGTTATTTTTACGAGATCACGACGAACTCGGTCGGTTTTCACAGGCTCACCGACTAGAACCAAACCGATTGTTTTTCCGGGCTCACAATCCAACCTAGTAGTTTTTTCCAACTTACCAACTACAACCTAAATAACATTGATTTTACACTGGCTCATCAACAACCCTTAATCCCCTTGATTCAATCCCCTGATCGAATCAAGAAACAAAATCAGAATATATAAGTTACATCATAATATAAATAATATGAGAAAGGTAGAAGCTCTCAAACAGATTTTTATGCTAAAGGAAGGTGTGGCTTCTCCTTTTCTGGATCCTCTCTTGAATGCCCCGATTGTTGAGGATCAGATAATCAAGCCTTGAATGTGAGGAGTACTTCTGAAATCAATGTAAGCGTAGTTACTCCTCTTTCCTTTTTCTAAAAGGCTCTAAACTTTCTTTTAGGAAGATGTAAACTTGAATGCCCTTCAAATGGATGCTTTGTTCTTGTCTCCCTTCTCCTTTTATATACTTTTCAAGGCTCTTCTTTTTGAAAAATAGCCGTTAGAGAGAGTAAGAGAGCCGTTCTAACATTATTATGCAGCTTGACAATATGACATTGAGATTGGAGTCGACTCGTGCGACTAGGAGACGGCTCGGCTGAAACTGGAGACGACTCGTGTTCTTCAGGAGACGACTCGCTCACTGTATCTCTAATAGTACTGCCTAGGCATTTCTTCCAGGGGACGGCTTGCGCATTTAGGAGTCGACTCGCCAAAAGCGAGAGACGACTCGCGACCTTCAGGTGTCGACTCGATCTTATTATACTAGAAACTGATTTTCTGTCTTTTCTTATTGGAGTTTACTCAAGCACAGTTGGAGTCGATTCGATCTCAGTGTATCAGAAACTGACCTTCTATCTTTCTTGCTAGAGTCGACTCGTTATCAGAAGCTTTAAAGACTTGATCCTTGGAGTCGACTCGGCCTTCACTGAAGTCGACTCGATCTCAGTTCCGTAGAAAACATTCTTCTGTCATTCTTGTCGGAGTCGAATCGTCCATAGCTGGAGTCGACTCAATATCAGTTGGCTTAAAAACGAGACTTCTATCTTTTCGCAGGAGTCGACTCGCCCACAGTTAGAGTCGACTTGATATTAGTTGGAGACGACCCGATATTAGTTAGAGACGATTCGATATCAGTTGGCTTGAAAGCTGGTCTTCTGTTTTTTCGCAGGAGTCGACTCGCCCACAGATGGAGTCGACTCGGGCACTGTACCTTAAAAAATACTTCTCTGTATTTGCTCTAAGAGTCGGCTCAGTCTCAGTCGGAGTCGACTCGCGCTTTGCACTTAGAAATCCTACTTTCTGCCAATTCATCAGGAGTCGACTCATCCAAACTGGGAGTCGGCTCGAGGGCGTGCTAGTTAGCAGCCTTTGTGCCAGAGTCGACTCGAGAGTCTTCGGTGTCAGCTCGAGTGCAGGGCGAACATTGAAATGGTTCCAAACATAGTAAAGGTTGAGTTTAAAAATCCTTGAACCAATTTTTAAGTTATTCTAGCATATTCAACAATATTTTCCTGAAACACTCATTTGAATTCATTAGTATAATATGAAATATGCTCAAGTGTTTTGGGCTCATCAAAATCAAATAGGGGAACAACAATCACTCAACACCCTGATATATTCTTGTTTCTTAGGAGCCTTCACCTCTCGGCCACCTGAAGGTGAACTTTGATGGTAGTCTGCCAGGCGGCGGCGGCTATGTTGGTGTTGCATTTGTGATCAAAGACTACTATTCTAGGTTGATAGCTATGGGGGACGGTGTACATTTGAGGCATCTATTCCTAAAGCCGAACTCAGGGCAGCATAGGAGGGAATCTCTTACACCAGGCGGAAGCTAAAGACTAGGAGCATCATCCTAAAGGGAGACTCAGTGGAGATTATTGAATGGATTTTACAGGAGGGGATGTGGGAGGCAGATCATCCACTTCTAGTCAATATTCTGAGACTATTGGGGGAGTATGATGCCTTTCAGGTTGTGCATATCTACTGAAAGACGAATAGAGCTGCAAATTAGGTCGCCTATGAGCAGCCGATGTACTAAAAAAAAATAGTAATCATAAAATTAACTGTATGACTTTGCTCCTTGGCAACTTTGCGAGCTTCTGTACTTAGATGCTAATTGATGAGTTTACCTTATGACTCATTAAAAGAAAAAGAGTAATCATAACAATTTGATGCCGTCTTAGAGTATCCTCACTTCCGTACATTCATGAAGCTAAAGGAAGGTGCAATAGTCGCTGGTTTTCCATGTACTGGTGAGGACGCGACATTATTTAAAGGAATGTTTTTCTTGGGCTTAAGCATAGCAAAGACATCCAATGAGGCATGTGAAACCAAGGCATGCATTGCCAGTCCCCTTGAAAAGCCTTCATTATCAAGGAACATCTCACAGATTCTATAGGCTTCACTCGTACATAATTATTCACTATTTCTTAGCAGCCAAGACTCATGACACACCGATACTCGAAAAATATTCTATGAGTTCTACTAATGCTTAGCTTAACACGGGATTACTTCCACTTTAATACCCCTCCACATTATTCGATGGATATTTACTAGACTTATAGCAGGGGAATAGTTCTTATCATTTGCAAGCATTGGGATGGAACCCGATTTTCTCTGCTGCCAGATCATAAACCACCTCGAATGTGCACTACAGGAAAATAGGTCTTTCCCGACGCTTTTTTCCCGACGCTA
Organism: Phoenix dactylifera; assembly: GCF_009389715.1. Classification (NCBI taxonomy): domain Eukaryota; kingdom Viridiplantae; phylum Streptophyta; class Magnoliopsida; order Arecales; family Arecaceae; genus Phoenix; species Phoenix dactylifera. The sequence continues at coordinate 176,316 of NW_024068110.1, read as the reverse complement.
GGGAGAAGCGTCGGGAAAAACAGGAAAGCCGCTGACATTTACCGACGCTTTAATTAAGCGTCGGTAATTCTTAAGAATAGCCGACGCTAATAAGCGTCGTCGTACTCTTATAGAAAAGCATACGAAATAGACGACGCTTATTAGCGTCATTGTACTCACAGTCTAAGACGACGCTTATAAGCGTCGTCCAAAGTCAAATTTACAACCAAAACCAAGCGGCCGGCCCCCTTCTCCTCATTTTGCATTCCGACCGATCGATCAAGCCCTAGCCCCTTCTCCTCCTCCCTTCTCTCCGACGACGAGCGAGCGGCCCTTGTCCCCTTCTCCTCCTCCCTTCTCTCCGACGACGAGCGAGCGGCCCTTGTCCTCTCCGACGACGAGCGAGCGGCCCTTGTCCTCTCCGGCGCTGAGCGACGTACGACGGCAAGCTCCTCTCCTCCTCCCTCCTCTCTGGCACCGAGCGACCGTCCGCGTCCTCCTCTCCTCCTTCCTCCTCTGCGGCGCCGACCGGCCGGCCCCATCTCCCTCCGCCTGAGAAAGAGGTAATTCAATAGATTTTTTGAGGTAATTTTGGTAATCCATGCCAATCGACTTGGATTTTAGGGTTCTTTCCTGCATTGATGAATTGAGTAGATAAACTTTCCTTTTAGGGTTTGTGCATGCCAGATTTCAAAACTCACCCTCACATGCTAGGATGCTGTTCGCGTGTTATTATAAGGGTTCAAGGCATTTGATAGTTGGGATGTGTCATCTAATTACTAAACATGCATATTAGTACATGATAACATCTTAAAGGTCGTAAAGCGTAGATGAGTCTCAACATTGTGGAAGCAACTAAGGGATTGTGACAACAAAACAACCATTATTCTTGAAGTTTTAACTGATGAGGACATATTATAATATTGGTAAGGTTAACACTGAATTCAAGGGAAAATAATGTACACCAAAATGTGTGGTGCTGCTTGTACATTGAGTAAAGACAATGTCTCTATAAGGTGAGTAATGAGTACTGAGTTTCATGAAAATAGATCACAGAGATGACTTCATTCAGAGTGCCCTGACTCCTGACTGATTGATAAACAGTGGATAAAGCAGGTATTATCTATATGGTCAATAAATTCGGCATGCCTGCGTCATCTTTGGTGTGTTTCAGTTCTTGTACTAATGATTCAGATATAGTGCTATGTTATGGTGCAGTTCACCATGCACATAAAGTGATGACATTGAGATCCTTTCCAGACATTCGCCAAGCACCTAGTGAGGAATTGCTGGGGAAGACCGTCTTACTGTGGATGAAGTGAATGAAGAGGTTGAAATTACTGATTGCTGAGGTCTTATTTGAGACAATTGAACTTAATGTTATATCTGGAAAATATATTCCGTTCTGATATCTTTGACCATAATTTTGTTTGCGCCTCTTATTATTGCATCTGGACTTACGTATAGGGGAGGAAGACAATAATGTTGTGGACCATACATAGTCCATGGTAAAATGTTGGTGAAGGTAGGTAGTGGAAGATGATCCATGACAGAGCTACTAAGCATTTTCTAATCATCAGGATGGTGTAACTTGATTTTAATTTCTCCCTTCATCCCATTTCTTTAAGTGCTATGCTAGCTATTCAGATGGATAAAAGGGGTTTTTATGATATCTCCATATTTATGCACTTATCTCCTTAATTCTTTGACATTTTGTTTCTTGAGGAGAATGGGGAAGGCAGCCATTGGAAAGCCAACTGAGCAACAGGTGAAGTTTTATTAAGTGCATATCATTGACTTAAAAATATTTAGTCTGTTGTAAAAATATTTTCAGTCTCCAAGGGGATGTCTAATTCTTTAAAAAATCATTCTTTTCATAAATAAAGTTTTAATATTTTCAGAGGTTTTTGGTTATTAATTTAGTATGTTGCTCAGGATAATATCAAAATATCAGCCAGTATTTTCTATTTTATTTCTTAAGATTTCAATCGATATTTGAATTATCAATTAGTCAAATTAGCAGTTCATTCCGGAAATTAATAGTGTCTGGTTTCATTTCATTTTAGCCTCAAGAGAAGTCCATCTGCATTCTTTTGGTACAGCTCATCTCCTAAGACAAAAAAATTAGCGAAGTATGGCGCCATTTCATGGTTCAAACCTGTTAGCTCCACAAGATTTGTTAAATTTTCTTCTTCTTTTTCTTATAAAGAGAAATGGTTCCAACAAAGCATCTAATGTAGAAATGGAACAAAAGTCTATGTGGAAACGGGGTTCTCAGAAACCTACAGCATGCCTCATCTTTAGTTGTATATTGGAGACTTGCTTTGTCCCCTATTCTGAATGCTCACTTTTAGGAACAGAAACAATAAAGATCAGCACATACAGTGTATTCTTCAGTGGATGAAAGGAGTGATACTTGCCCTACTTGTAAACAGGTATACATTGTTCCCGCACTTATGAATTACATCTCTCTTTCTCTCTCGTGACAATTTTGACAGTTATGTGATTACTGATATGTTTCTTCTGTTTCATTAGGTAATGATTTTTGAGAAAATCATTTAGAAAGATTTATACTTGCTAATTTGCTTTAAAAAGATTTATAGCATTAACAAGAACACTAGCACACAGGTCAATACGAAGGAGAAGGCGAAACATTAATAAAATCTTTCATTCCTTTTAGCATCTATAACATCTGTTTCCAACCCTTCTTTCTGAGAAATAAAAGCTCTTATGCAAGAATGAGCTGTGATTCAGAGTTGCATGAATTTTTAACATATCATGAGTAAACAATGGGTAGTGTATCGAGCAGCTCAGCATCAAAAACAATCTTACCAAAGAATTGGTGAGCACGGCAATCAATATTTAGATTTTATTTATTATTTAACTAATATTGTTTCTTTTTGTGTATACTAGGTAACAACATGCCGCGAGGAAAACGATTCAGAGATGTTGAGTTTCAGCACACAACTGTGGGATCTTCTTCCGATCAGTCCTTGCGGTCCCAGCAGCCCGACGAGTCCCAGCAGCACGAGTCCCATTCTCAGCACGAGTCTCAGTCTGAGCACGTGCCACCTGCTGATTGTCCAGACATGGATGACGTGCACATCCAGGGTAATTTGATTTACATTTTATATATTAATTTTTCTTATAATCTAATTATATTAAATCATTTGCCTTTAATGTTTTAATTAATGTATATTTTATTTTATTTTTATAGATGGACTGGGGAGAGTGAGGAGGACACGAGGACCCACTCGAGCACAGGACGTGTGGGGCCTACGTGAGGATGAGAAAATCGTCGTCCAATGCAATGAACTGGGGCAGCCTATCAAGAGGGCTGCAAGCATTTTATCGACTTTTCTAGGATCGGTTGCGCGGAAGGGTCAGTTGTGTCCGCTCAACTATACGAAATGGAATGAAATGCTTCCTTCGTATAAGGTTGAGCTTCTTAAAGTTATTGAGGTAAATAATTGAATTTGCTTACTATCACAATTTTATTTTTTAATTTAACATTGTTATAATATTCTTTAATTACTTTGGTGTAGAAAAAGTTTTTGCTTCCTAAAGAGAGTCATGATTGGGTGCTGAAGTCCGTCAACCGCAAGTGGAAAGAATATAGGGCCAAGTTAAAGACGGACTGGAAGCACGATGGTATGACAGAAGAGGAGGTTGCCCGTGTTTGTCCTCCTGATGTAATCCCTCATCAGTGGAGGGAGCTTGTTCACTATTGGTTTTCGGAAAAAGCTCAGGTTGTGTATATTTTTTCAATACCTTAGATTGTATTTACTAATAATTTAGATTATAAATTTATATTGTTTATTCTTTTTTTGGGAAGACATATTCCAACATAGGTAGAGCTGCACGAGCCTCTCAGACTGTTCCTCATACTTCAGGCTCGATGAGTTATGCTCGACGTAAAGCTGAATTCGTAAGTTTTTTTGCAACTCTTTAAAACCATTTTAAACTGTTCTATCATATAGCATGTATCATGATAACTAGCTTGCCAATATACATTTTGTTATAGATGGATAATAATGGGAGGGAGCCTGGTAAGGTGGAGTTTTATAAGATGACTCACACCCATAGAGATGGCAGTTTTGTTCGGGAGGAGTCAAGAGATATATTTGTATGTATTCACTCTTTCAATGATATTTTTATTAGTTCTATTATTGGCATGCATTAATATGACTTTTTCTTTTGAGATATATAGGACAGGGCAACAACTCTTATTTCAGAGCGCGTCGAAGAGTCATCATCATCCGACGCGACCAGTCATGTCGAAGCTCAGGTGCTCGCTGAATTACTGGGCCCAGAGCGTTATGGTAGAGTGAGGGGTTATGGCGTTAGAGTTACCCCCACTCAGTTGTCTGCAGTGGGCATGTATACAAGAAATGCTGAAGAAGGCAGTACCAATGCAGAAGTTAGTAGACTTCGGGCAATAATTGAAGATATGAAGGATCGCCATCAGGCAGAGTTGGCAGAGCTGAAGCAGAACCAACAAACTTTGCAGTCTCAGCTTGAGCATATTTTATCTATGTTACAGCGATTTCTCCCTCCTCAGGTAAATATATGTATTTGATGACTATACATAATTATTACTTATTTTGCATGAGTTAATAATTTTCATATTCCTAACTTCTAAAGTTTTTTTTTTTTTTTAGGTTCCTGATACTTCAACAGCTCGCAGAGATGATGATGGGGCTGAATGCGGTCCCTGATATTTTTTAGACTGTTATTTAATGAGTTTTATATGTATCTTTCTTATATTTTTCAAAATATATTGTAATTCTAAACTTATGTAAATTTAATCTTATATGACAATATGAATGTTTCGAATGATCTGTATGTTTGTCTTGATGTAAATGTAATGCAGGTTCATATTTGCTATAATATCTTTTTTAATACGCTTTTGTTTTTTTTTTAAAACAAAATCCACTCCCGACGCTTTAAAGCGTCGTTAAAAACCCCCTTTGGCACGGCCTTGCACGCCATCGCCGACGCTTTATAGCGTCGGTGAAAACCCATAGCTGCGCTTACTTTGGGCTTTCCTGACGCTTTAAAGCGTCGGGAAATGCTGTTTTTTGCCGACGCTTTTATTAGCGTCGGGAAAGACCAGTTTTTTCTGGGCTTCCTTTGGGCTTTACCGACGCTTTAAAGCGTCGGCGAATCTTGTTTTTGCCGACGCTTACATTAGCGTCGGGAAAGCCCTGTTTTTTCCGACGCTTTCAAGTAGCGTCGGCAAAAACAATTGCCACTCCGGTATCGCCAACGCTTTTGCGACGCTTCTGTTTGCGTTGCGGGAACTTTAGCCGACGCTTATAAGCGTCGGTAAAGATTATAAAAAGCGTCGGGAAAGATGATCTTTCTTGTAGTGGTGCGTTGCTGCACGTTACCAATGATGCCTCCATCGCTGTCCTTCTTATTTCCCGCGAAAGCTAGGCAGTTATCAAAGAGGATGCCTGAATCATCGAGGTTCAATGTGACATTCCCTTCGAAGTGCAGTGCAACCGGTGCCGGCTTGATATCCACATTCTCATCATAGCAAGTGTCAAGTATTCCAGACGACTTTCTCATTGTGTAATTCATCATGGAGCTCTGGAAAGCAGACCTCAGGACTTGATAGGCCGAGGGAGGTAGCCTGGTGATCACGGTTCCCGAGTCTAGGATAAACATAGCGGACGAGAAGACCGAAGGCTGGATCGCCAGCTGCTGGCCCCCGACGCTTATTGCTGTCAAATTAACGACGTAGAAGGTGGGATCGGTATGCATCGGTGTGTATGAAATGGCGGCAGAAGGCGCGGGCTCGCCAAATGTCAGGTAGCCTGCAGAGCTTTCTGTAGGTGGGAGACAGTAGGAGAATACATTGCCAAATTTCTGAGATGTTTGGGACACTAAAGAGAGATTGCCTCGACCGAGCCCCATCAACCCAGCCAACTTTCCAATGAAGTGCTTGTTGGATTGGCCGCACCCAAAAATGAAGCCTGAGACCTTGTCGGAAGGAGATAGTGTCAGCGTTTCACGGCTCAAGTATCCTACAGTTGAGGAACCATCACCATAGGTGACGCCATAGATGCAGGTAGAGTTGGAGCAAGCATGTTGGAAGGACAGCGAGCACTCGGGAGAGCTGCAGGGGATTGAAGCATAGGAAGAAGATTGAGATGCATTGAAGTAATTTTCTTGTTGTGGGTAGCAGGCCGGGCATGGCTGGCATTGGATCCAGCTGATGTCACTTCCAGTGTCGAAGTCCACAGTCTGGTTTTGCTCGGGTGTGCCGTAGCCGACCGTCACGACGTATTCAGCAGAGCCCAGTGCAAAACCAAGTTTTGCCGGGACGCTTGTCTGGGATTCCTGTACCCGGGTTTCTCTGGAGCCATGTGATGCCACTTGCTGGAGATAATTGACGCGCAGTTGGTCTTGGCGCAGGATTTCACCCAGTGTTGGGCGCGTCTTGCTAGGGATTGGTGAACAGGGACCGTGTCGGTGGGTTACGGCCAGCAAGGTCCGGTTTGACCCTGAAATTAAGAAGTTAAGGAAAAAATAAAGAAAAGGAAATACCAATTAGTGTTAGGTTTGACCGAGGCTTAGTACAAGCTGTGGGAAGTTTTTGTTTTTTTTTTTTTGGGTCATGTCATCCAAAATCTCTTCGACGAATAATCGATATAGGATTAATTAAGTACACGTCTTCACGTCTGCATGAATCCTCACATACTCACATTCTTCTTCTGTTTAAGTTCTGACGTTTTCGTCAGATAAAAAATCCAAATCTATTCAAATTTAATCACAAGCACTACGATTGGTTTATAATCAACTTCAATAAGCCTGTGCTACAGTATTTCTTAATCCACATAAACTATGGGCCGGATTCGCTTTGATACTATTTGTAACAACTTAGGACCTATACCAAAAAGACAAATCAAAAAGTATTTTTTGGGATTCCTTAGATCTATCTAAGTACCCAAAATCTTCCCGATGTGGAAATAAACACACGCTCGCATGAGCCCTCGCATACTCACATAAATATCTCATGAGCTCATTGGTGATTAATTGTTTCAATACCGGATGGCTCACCTGAACCCAAAGCATTTTGAATGAATATGGATCAAGATTTTAAGCCTAATAGAACTACGATTTGAAATTTCAGCTTACCCTCCAAATAGGTTAGACTCGTGTTTACATCGACCCTACTTCAAGATTCGCGGCTGTGAAGGCCTTCTTCCGCTAGAGCCGCCGACGTCCGTCTCATCGGTGACAATTCCACTCTCTTCTCCTAGGCCGATGTCGCCAACCACTAGCTCTATAAGCCGTCGGCGTCGTCTATCTAAAGGTGTGTCAATCCCAACCAAAAAAAAAAAAAATCACCAAATTTATAAATGAAAATCGCTTCTTTACTGTTTTCACCAATTTTTATGCAAAGAAAAAAAAGGATCGGATCCATTTTTGGTGGGCTAAAAATTAATAGGCATGCAGGTCACGTGGTCCAAAAACAATCCAAGGTCCAATCCAAAGGTCAAAGCTTGGATCTCGTTAATTTTGGTCATACTTAGTGCTAAGCTAGGTCCAGCCTGTCTAACGGGCAAGTGTAGTGGTGACCACTGCTAAAGAATCTTCATGAGATATTCCCAAATTTCATTTGCTTTAGATTTTAATTTGATGATGATTGCCAAAAAATCAAAGGTATCCAGATGATTCTTTCATTCTTCCCGACTAGAGGTGATCAAAACCCGGGCCGGGCCGGGCTCGGGTCGGGTTCTACAGCAGAAATTAGGCCCGATGGCTATGCCCAGACCCGGCCCGGCCCGACTGTCGGGCTTAAATTTTTATCCAGGCCCGACCCAACCTTATAAATCTGGTCCCAGGCCCGACCCGACAGGCCCGACCCGACCGGCCCGACCCGACAGGCCCGACCCGACCGGCCCGACCCGACAGGCCCGATTTTTTTTTTTGTTTGAAATCTAGAAATGAGCAAAAATGGCCCAAGAGCTTAATGGACTCTCTAAATTGGTTAATTGGTTAATGTTAAGGATATAACTAGCCTATTTAGATAATAAAAACTGTTCTTCAAGCCAATAGAAAGAAAATAAAATGTATGAAACACTGTTATCACTACAGTAAAAGTGTGAAAAGCCGACGCTTAAATGCCGACGCTAAGGGAAAGCGTCGGCATTTCCTGCTCCCGCGTCAACCTTTCCTGACGCTCTTGGTGAGCGTGGGAAATTTGAAGCATTGGACGACGCTTAAACGCGTCGTCGTAGACTTGAGGCTAAAACGACGCTTATAAGCGTCGCCAAGGCCCCCTTAAAATGCAGCGCCCGACCCCAAGCCCGCATTCTTGCCCTAGCTACTCCCGATACCCCTTGCCTTCGTCTCCGGCGCTGCCCTTGCCTTCGTCTCCGGCGCTGCCCCCATCTCCCTCCTCTCCGACGGCTGAAAGCCACGAATCGGACTTCCTTGACGCCAACGGCCACGTTCCAGAAGGCCTACCTCCTCTCCGGCGTCGACCGACCGACCCCAACGCGCGCTCCGCCCGAGGTAGTTTCTCCTACTCCATTCTCTCCCTCCGTCTCGCTTGTTCTCCTCCTTCTCCTCCTTCCTCAACACGCTCCTTCTCCTCTTCTTTTGTATAAGCCTTGATCGAGCTTCGTCCTCGAGAATCACACCAACTATGGCAAAAATATGTTTTAAGGGGATCGGAGCAGCTCAAACTAGGTTGGTGCCTCCTTTGTAATGGAGATGAGCAACATTTGATATTAGAGACATCAATATGTGCTGTAAACGATAAGCCACCTACTAAATTTTTTCTCTGCGGAGAAGATGGATTAGGATCGTGCCTACTGTCTAGACTCTTTTCAGCACTTCTGGGTTACTAATAGATTTTTGCAGTAATTTTTGCATACTCAAATTTCTGGGCTACATAATTTGGTGCATTTTGAAGAAGTAATTCTCATATTTAGTTAATCTTGTGGAATTATGCCTGACTTAAAATATGTTATTAAAATGCACTTTCAGAAATTTAGAGCCTCCATTAATTCAAATTTCTTAAAAAAAATGTGTATATGATACAGTGTATACATATAAATATATATACATACTTACATTGTTCATACATAGATACGTATTCTTTAGTACATTGTTCGTTTATCTATTATATAGTTATGTTGAGGCTCATCTTTTAAGTTACTAGGTTCTCTAGTTTGTAATCTTGACTGGTACTGTAAGAACCCACAAGATTGTCATTTGCAAGTTAATTTATTAAATTAAGTTGCTGGCCTTTGATTTTGTGAGATAGCTGGTCACAGCAAGGAATAGACCTCCCTTTTCATGATTAGATCATTTTTCTTTTAGTCTATTGCCCTTACTCTGTTCCTTTACTTTTCTGTCTGCATTAGGGATCAATGTGTGTTGGAAAAAATGGTTATCTTGATATTCTATTCCAACATCAAGGACTTTCCTATTTATGATTCGATTGGTTGTCTTGATATTCTATTCCAACACCAAGGACTTTCCTATTTATGATTTGATCGATTTCGAGAGACTCCTCATCCTTATGTATTTTCTTAAATTTTCTGATTGCAATGGGCATAAATGAGTAGAAAAACAAAAGAAAGTTGTTGGAGTGATCTTCTGTTCCTACTTCATATGTTGGTAGATTTCTCATTTTCTCTCTGGGCATTTACTGTTTACTGTGTCTGCTGTTACCTAACTTGCCATTTTCTTTCCTTTTGAGAATACTGAGATGCCATTATTTGCTTGTTTAGTGTCTGTATGCTATATGGTTGTTTTAATCTAAGCTTGGAATTATAATTTCTACCACCATAATTTTCTTAGTTGAGCATTACTTGTGGTGAAGTCTCTCTTGTTTAGGCCATGAGAGGTTGGTGGTAGGAAAGAAGGTTAAACGAGAATGTATTCTTTAGTAATTCTTTCTTGTTCTAAGCATGCAACCTTTAAGGAGTAATTGTGTAGGCTCTTTCTAATTCTGAGCATGCAGCCTTTAAGGAGTCATTGTGTAGTCTGTGCTGGTAATTTATTAAGGGCCAAACAAGACGGCAAAGATCTTACCTCACTAGAAGAGGTAGAATTTTGGGAAAAGCTAAAGGTATGATGCTTGATCGGGGAACCAGGAGTGTTTTTTTTTTCTCAGAAAAAAATACCTGACCAATTTTTATGAAGCTTTAGCCCTTTTGAGATTAGAATATTATAATATTATTCATTTTGTTACTATCATACTGGTAAAAATGAGATGATGGACCTATTATGATTTTTTTTTTTATTATGATGTTCTGATTGACCTTTCAGAAGGTACTTATTTGAGTGAAGATATCCATGCCTGTCCAGTGGTGGAGACTGTAGAGACCTTTATCCTACTGTGGAGAATTCGGTTTGAAGTCCGTAATGTTAGGAAGTGTTATATTATGTTCTGTTGCTGGTGGTCCAAACCGAGAACGATTGACACAGCGGTGTGAACGGGGTTCCGTCTGAGTTGTCTTGGTTGGTGTTGGTTACGCTCCACCTTCCACCGGGAAACCTGCGAGCAAGCCTAGCACCACCACTGGGGTAGTGGGGGCCCTCCGACGATCAAGTCAGAGGAGATTGGAGGAGAAGGAGAGATAATAATCGCAAGCAAGAGAGTGCTCTGGAAGATATTGCTTACCCCCCCTTCTCCCCCCAGCCGCATATATACCTGGCTGGGGGGTCTCTGAGGGGGGTTTGTCATCGTGGGCGCGGCGGAGTGGCCACTGACATGGCCGTTACAGGGCGTCGTGGAGCAGCGCTAGGTACGGCCATGACAGGGCGTAGTGGAGTTCCGCTTTGTACGGCTGATACAGGAGATCGTGGAACAGCATCGGATACAGCCGTTGCAGGGAGTAGTGGAGCAGGAGGCCTCGGCGTGCCTCTGGGAAGCAGCCTGTCGTTATCAAGAGATCTCCGACTCGGGGTCGGAGTGCTGGATCAGGGGGCAGCCGACCCGGGGTCGGGCTGCGGTGCTGAGGATATCCGACTTGGGGTCGGATTGCTAGATTAAGGGGCAGCCGACTCGGGGTCGGGCCGCGAAGCCGAAGATGTCCGACTCGGGGTCGGGCCGCGAAGCCGAAGATGTCCGACTCGGGGCCGGACTGCTGGATTGAAGGGCAGCCGACTCGAGGTCGGGCTGTGGAGCCGAAGATGTCCGACTCGGGGTCGGATTGCTGGATCAAAGGACAGCCGTAGTCTTCATGGGCGCACGTGCCGGTCACGTGGAGCATGGCGGCTTAGTTCCCCCGTAACAGTAGCCCCCCACTTCCGAGCCTGGAACCAGAAGGGGAACGGGTGAAGGGAGTGATGCTTCGAGATTGCCGCCATCCCTCGGAGAGGCGCGCGCGCTTCGAGCTCCCCGCCTTCTTTATGGCGTATGGCGGTTGTTGCTGACCTGGCAGTCTGAGGATTTCGGCGGACATCCTTCCTTAATGGTGTCGATTTGCCTTTGGGGCGCGAGCGACCCTTCGGCGGCCAGGCGTCCTCTGGCGTCATCGAGGCATCACCCGCCTTTCCGCCTATTTAACCGGGGGCCCTCCCCCGTCCGTCTTCCTCTTTACAGACATTTTCGAGTTTCCCCTTTGCGCTGCCGTTGTTGCCGTCGGACTGTTCGCTTGCTTCTCCTTTGACGCTCTCGGAGCCGTTCTTCCTTCTCTTCCGGTGAGTTACCCCATTCTTCTACTTAGGGCTCTTCGTACTTTCTCCTTTTGTACTAGTGTACCCCAGTCGTTCCGGTCTTTCCCCCCTTCTTGTCCCCGTCCTGACCGTAGGTTTATTGGCCATTAGGAATGGGCGAAGTGAGAGCAGACCGCATTAAGTCGGAGCTGGTCGCCGAGGACTTAGACAAACTCGTGGCTCGGTACCACCTTCCCGAGGCCTGCAACGTTACGCTCCCGGGGCCTGAGGAGAGGATGTCCCATCCTCCTCCAGGGAAGATCGCCATCAATGAGGGCATTCTCCAGGCCGGGTTCCGCTTTCCCCCTTCGGACTTAGTCGTGCAGGTACTCCGGGGTTTAAGAGTTGCGCCGACGCAACTGGTGCCGAACTCGTGGCGTGCCCTGACGGTCTTCCAGGTTCTCTGCCGCATGCACGAGATTCCCGCCACTCTGAATGTTTTTTGGGAGTTCTACAGCCTGAGTGGCCACCCCCAGGACAAAGGGTGGTGGTGCTTTGCGGCGCGGCGAGGGTGCGGCCTCGTTAAAGAGGCTCCTTCCTCCATTCACGGCTGGAAGGAGCGTTTCTTCTTCATCGATGTAGATCCCTCTTGGGAAATCAGGGCGACCTGGGAGACGCCGATGAAGTCCCCGATCGGCCTATCGAGACTGTCGAGGGAGGAATCCGATGGCTTGGCTGCCTTGAAGGGGTTGGTTGCCGAGGGCCAGCTCCCCCCGGTGGCCCGCCTTATTTCCGAGGATACCTTGGTGAATGTCGGTCTGAGCTCGGTCCCCACCGACCGTGAGCCCGCCACCATTTCTTTTTTGACTCTTTTCTCCTCTTTCGTCTCGTTCTTTCCTTCGGTTTCTCAGCCCTCGACCATCTCGTTCTTGTTGCAGAGATTGACGACGTCATGCGGTCGGACAAGGGACCGGCTGTTGGTAGGTCGTCCCTACTGGAAGCGGTCCGGAGGAGGAAACGAGCTCCTCCGAGCGGGGCCCCGCCGGCGAAGAAGTCCCGCAAGGAGGTGCCTCCGACGCCGACCGACGAGTCCGGGCCCACCGATCAGGGAGACGCCGTGGGCACGGACCGGCAGCTGACGCTGTATCAGCCCTCCGGTGGTGAGACTGCCGCTATTCTGGAGGTATCATCCGAGCCCGCTCGAGACGGACGGGTCGGGCGTGATCGGTCCCCGGTCCGGCCTTCGACTCAGCCGGCTCCTGATGATCCGAGGAGGGACGCGCCGAGGCCCCGGCCGAGCGGGGCCCTATCAATTCCTGGAGTGACCCCCGCCCCGAGCACAATCAGCAGGACTCTTTCCCAGGCGATGGATAAGGGTAAGGCTGCAGAACCACCATCCGGCTCCGGGGAGAAATCGGGGTCGGCCTTCACTACCGATGGCGCCCGAAACCTCATCGAAACAGTGCTGCTGGAGAAGGACCGTCGGCGGGTCCGGGAGTTGGGGGTCTCTGACGTCGGGGCTGCCAGCTGTGTCTGTCTCATGTCGGTGAGTGTTCTTCTGGCCGCTTTTCACCATTTATTAGCTCTGTTGTTCTCCGCCTGACGCCTTCACTTTTCCTATCTCTTAGCTCGCCCAGTACATGATCCGTCTAGAGGAGTGCTACAAGGAACAGGCGGGGCTTCTGGCGAAGGCCGAGGACCGACTGAAAGCAGTGGAAGAGGGAGGCCAGGCCGTGGCGGGCAGGACGACCGGGGACCTCGAGGCGAGGCTCCGGGAGGCCGAAGAGCGGGCACTCGGCTTCGCCGCCCTCGAGAAGCAACTGTTGGAAGCTCGGGAGCAACTCAAAGTCGCCTCGGGCCTCGAAAGCAGGGTTAAGAAGGCGGAGGAACGAGCTGAAAAGCAGTCCCGGAAGGTCGCGGACTATCGAGAGAGGTGGGAGAAGGCTCAGCGGTCTGCCGACAGCGCCCGCAACCGAACCCGGTCTCTTGAAGCCAAACTGGGCGAATTGGAGTCAGCCTTGGAGAGGTCCCGCGCGAACGACCAAGAGCTCCGTTCGCGCCTGGAGGAAGCTGAGGCCGCTCGCACTGCTGCCGAGGCGGAGCGTAAGGAGGCTCAGGCTAATCTGCTGAGGGTCTCCTCCGAGGCTGAAGACCGGATTGTGGCGAAGGTCTTGGAGGCTAAGGCTCAGATTACGGAGCGAGCAGAGGCGGCGCTGGCCGAGAAGAGTGCGGAGATCGGGCGCCAGGCGGTACAGGCTTATCGTCAGTCCGCCGAGTTCACCCGTGATATGTCGGAGGCGGTACGGGCCTATCGTCAGTCTGACGAGTTCGTCCGTGACGCGTCGGACGCGGGGTCCGAATCCTTCATCTTAGGCTTCGAGGAGGGCCTGGCAAGGGTGTCGGCTAAGTACCCCGAAGTTGACCTGAGTGGGATTTCCCTTCTCGACTCCTCTCCGGCGCCATCGCCTGCTGATTCTCCTACCGCCTCCCTACCCCCTGCGGACGAGCCCGACGCTCCCGACCCGGGGGTTTCTCCAAGCTGACCTCTTGTACCTTTCGTTGTCCTCTTTTTTTGTATGTCGGCATTTTGCCAAATTGTATGGGCCTTGGCCCTGAAACAATGAAAATTAATACAAGTCGAATGTTTCTTCATCTCGCTTTCGTCCTCCTCTTTTTTTCTTTTTAACTCTTGGCGGCGTCTTGCCGACTCCTGACTCTCGAAGTTCTTCCGGCCCTAAGCCAGGCATCCGAGGGTTAGGCCTCAGGAAATTCTTCCGGCGCTAGGCCAGGCATCCGAGGGTTAGGCCTCAGGAAATTCTTCCGGCACTAAGCCAGGCATCCGAGGGTTAGGCCTCAGAAAATTCTTCCGGCGCTAAGCCAGGCACCCGAGGGTTAGGCCTCAGGAAATTCTTCCAGCACTAAGCCAGGCATCCGAGGGTTAGGCCTCAGGAAATTCTTCCGGCACTAAGTTGGCATCCGAGGGTTAGGCCTCAGAAAATTCTTCCGGCACTAAGCCAGGCATCCGAGGGTTAGGCCTCAGGAAATTCTTCCGGCGCTAAGCCAGGCATCCGAGGGTTAGGCCTCAGGAAATTCTTCCGGCACTAAGCCAGGCATCCGAGGGTTAGGCCTCAGGAAATTCTTCCGGTACTAAGCCAGGCATCCGAGGGTTAGGCCTCAGGAAATTCTTCCGGCGCTAAGCCAGGCATCCGAGGGTTAGGCCTCAGGAAATTCTTCCGGTGCTAAGCCAGGCATCCGAGGGTTAGGCCTCAGGAAATTCTTCCGGCACTAAGCCAGGCATCCGAGGGTTAGGCCTCAGGAAATTCTTCCGGCACTAAGCCAGGCATCCGAGGGTTAGGCCTCAGGAAATTCCGCTCGTTGGTCGGCCAAGGCTGGCGCAAGCTGAGGCGACCGGTCGGGGCTTCAGGCTAGTCTGGTCCCGGGATGGTCATCGGGTTAGCCTGGCATCCGAGGGCCGAGCCTCGGGAGATTCCGCTCGTTGGTCGGCCAAGGCTGGCGCAAGCCAAGGCGACCGGTCGGGGCTTCAGGCTAGTCTGCTCCCGGGATGATCATCGGGTTAGCCTGGCATCCGAGGGCCGAGCCTCGGGAGATTCCGCTCGTTGGTCGGCCAAGGCTGGCGCAAGCCAAGGCGACCGGTCGGGGCTTCAGGCTAGTCTGCTCCCGGGATGATCATCGGGTTAGCCTGGCATCCGAGGGCCGAGCCTCGGGAGATTCTGCTCGTTGGTCGGCCAAGGCTGGCGCAAGCCAAGGCGACCGGTCGGGGCTTCAGGCTAGTCTGCTCCCGGGATGATCATCGGGTTAGCCTGGCATCCGAGGGCCGTGCCTCGGGAAATTCCGCTCGTTGGTCGGCCAAGGCTGGCGCAAGCCAAGGCGACCGGTCGGGGCTTCAGGCTAGTCTGCTCCCGGGATGATCATCGGGTTAGCCTGGCATCCGAGGGCCGAGCCTCGGGAGATTCCGCTCGTTGGTCGGCCAAGGCTGGCGCAAGCCAAGGCGACCGGTCGGGGCTTCAGGCTAGTCTGCTCCCGGGATGATCATCGGGTTAGCCTGGCATCCGGGGGCCGAGCCTCGGGAGATTCCGCTCGTTGGTCGGCCAAGGCTGGCGCAAGCCAAGGCGACCGGTCGGGGCTTCAGGCTAGTCTGCTCCCGGGATGATCATCGGGTTAGCCTGGCATCCGAGGGCCGTGCCTCGGAAAATTCCGCTCGTTGGCCATGCGCCTGTCGCTTGCAGCCCGACGGGGTTTCTCCGTGGCCAGCTGCGATCGTGTTTCTCCTCTTCTCCAAGCGTTGCCTGGGGAACACCAGAAGGGCATTAAACGCTAATTGATGCGTTACCTGGGAAATCGGATCGCCAGTTGCTGCTTGCGAGGAGTGTCAGTTAAGCGGCCGCGATGCGCGCGTTCTTCGAGGCGGATGCGGCCTGGGCGCGGGCGGAGATACGTGGACCTAGGGGTACAGGGCACCCGGAGTGTCCTGCACAAAAAATGCGATTAAGGAGAATGACGCTTAGGAAATCGCGGGAAGATACGCCTTGAGAGCCGGATCGGCTCCGGATTCAATGCGCCCGCATTTATTGGAGCCACCCGTATCGGAACGACCGGGGGGCCGCAGTTTGGCTATAAATATAGGTGCAGGTGCGATGGAGCCTGCCAAGCCGGAGCTGTTCAAGTTGCCATGGATCGTGGACCTTCTCTCTGGCGCATGGCTGAGAGACTCCTGCCGAAGGAACGGGAGGCGCGCCCCTCGCGACTTCAACCAACTAGCCGTTTCATCTGGGATCAGCAAGGAGGGTCTCCCCGGCGGAACTCCGCTCTAGGCGTTTCATCCGGGATCACATCTCCCCTCCTTGAAGTTCAGCCTCCCGATTGAGCTCTGCACCAGACGCCTGATCCGGGACCGCGCCTCCATATGCTCTTCCCCCTCGTATTCCTTCTCTCCCCTAACACTGGGGAGGACCGGAATATCCCTTGGAGGTGGCGTTCCTCTGGAGGCAGCGGGAGCTTCGTCGGCGGCGGCTCCTCATCCTCTTCGTGGGGCGTGGATGGCGCCTCCGGTTGGAGGCAGTGTGGACTTCTCCTTCGTCCACTTCTTCTTCATCCGCGCCGGCTCTTCGTCTCTTTCGTGAGACGCCGATGGCGCCTCCGGTTGGAAGCACCCACTTCCGACGGGATTGCAACCGCTTCAGATGGAGGTTTCGGGATCCCAGATCTTCAGCTCCTCGGAGTCTCCACCTCTTCTTTACTTTCTTTACACCCTAATTCCCCCCTGGGAATTCCTTGTAATCACACGAGCACGCCGTTGTAACCAGAAATTATTGAAATGCAAAGCGTTATACATTTTTGAACTGTCTTTCTGGCATCGTCGTTCTACTGGTAATACATCCGCAGGTTAGCGGAATTCCAGCTCCTTAGAATTTCTCGACCATCTAGGGCCTCCAGCTGGTAGGAGCCAGGTCGGTTTACCCAGCGAACCTTATATGGGCCTTCCCAATTTGGCGCTAGCTTCCCACCTTCCGCAGGTCGAGATGCTTTAGCTCGCCTTAGCACCAGATCTCCGATTCTGAAAAGCTTCGGTCGGACCTTGGAGTTGTAATATCGGGCCACCCTCCGCTGATACATCGCCATCCGAACCTGCGCCATTTCCCTCGCTTCTTCCAAGAGATCCAGGTTCCCTCGGAGTTGTTCCGAATTGGCCTCGGGTCGGTGCGCGGCCACCCGAGGTGAGGGGAGTCCGAGCTCCACGGGGACAACGGCTTCCGTGCCATAGGTTAGGCTGAAAGGCGTCTCCCCGGTAGGGGTCCGATGCGTGGTCCGATACGCCCAAAGGACATTCTCGAGTTCTTCGACCCAAGCTTGCCCCGTCCGACCGATTCGCGCTTTGATTCCTTGGAGGATTGTCCGATTTGTGACCTCGGCCTCGCCGTTGGTTTGGGGATGCGACACAGATGTGAACCGATGCTCGATCCCGAACTCCTCGCAGAAGTCACGGAAATGCTTGTTGTCGAACTGTCGCCCATTATCCGAGATGAGGACCCGAGGTACCCCAAATCGGACAATGATGTTCTTCTTCACGAACTTCCGGACTTGCACCTCCGTGATAGTGGCCAGCGGCTCTGCCTCCACCCACTTGGTGAAGTAGTCGATTGCAACAATCAAAAATTTCCGCTGAGCTGAAGCGACGGGGAATGGTCCGAGGATATCCTTTCCCCACTGGGCGAAGGGCCAGGGTGCAGTGATTGGTGCCAAGGGGACAGAAGGGACTCTCTGGACGTTGGCGTGGCGCTGGCAGGCGTCACATTTCCGCACATGATCCTTTGAGTCCTCCAACAAGGTAGGCCAATAATAGCCTTGCCTCATGATCTTATGCGCCAAGGACCTAGCCCCCAGGTGCGATCCGCAGATGCCTTCGTGGACTTCGCTGAGGGCGTAGGCCGCTTCCGAGGGGCGGAGGCACCTTAAGAGGGGGGCGGTGAACGAGGTCCGATACAGCCTCCCTTCATAGAGTACGTAGTGGGCGGACTTCATGACGAGTCGCCGAGCTTGATCTTCGTCCTCTGGGAGGATTCCTTCGGCGAGGTAGGCGACGAGCGGGTCCATCCAAGATGGCTCCGGATCAATCGCCATCACCGCTCCGGCCTCGCCGATGCTCGGGGCATCCAGGGTCTCCAGGTAGATCGCCCTCGACAAGTTGTGCGCATCTGCGCCCACCAAGCGGGACAGCCTGTCGGCCCTGGCATTTTCGCTTCTTGGGACCTGCTGAATGTCAACACTGCCGAGGTCGGGAATGAGTGCTTGCACCTTCCAGACATAGCTCTGCATGGTCGGGCTCCGAGCCTCGAACTCCCCTCGGACCTGCCCGACCACCAGCTGGGAGTCGGTGAAGACCTTCAAACGCCGGATGCCGAGCTCCTTGGTGAGTTTGAGTCCTGTGACTAGGGCCTCGTATTCCGCCTCGTTGTTGGTCACTGGAAATCCGAACCTCAAGGCATACTCGGCTATCACTCCATCGGGACTGGTAAGGACCAGCCCGGCCCCTCCACCTTCGGGGTTCGACGACCCATCAATGTGAAGCGTCCAGATTGGGAGGTCGAGGCTGGGTGTTTCCGGCGGCCTAGGTTCCGCCTCCTGCACAGTGCACTCAGCGAGGAAGTCCGCGAGCACCTGGGCCTTGATGGCGGGTCGGGGCTGGTAGCGGATGTCGAACTCACCAAGTTCTACTGCCCACTTCACCAGCCGTCCCGCATTCTCAGGATTGCTGAGGATCTGCCGCAGTGGTTGATCGGTCAAGAGGGTGACAGGATGAGCCTGGAAATAGGGGCGAAGCCTCCTGGCCGCAGTGAGCAGCGCGAAGGCGATCTTTTCCGCCTTCGCATACCGCGTCTCGGCATCCCGTAGGACCCGGCTGATGTAGTACACAGGCTTCTGGAGCTTTGCCTCTTTCCGCACCAGTACTGCGCTGACTGCGGTTGGGGAGACCGCCAGATAGAGGTAGAGCATCTCCCCCTCTTGCGGCTTGGACAGCAGGGGAGGAGATGCCAAGTACTCCTTGAGTTGGTCGAATGCCACTTGACATTCGGCCGTCCAAAGGAAGTCTTTCGGACGCTTCAACACCTTGAAGAACGGTTGGCAGCGTTCGGCCGATTTTGCCACAAATCGTCCGAGCGCGGCGACCCTTCCAGCGAGCTCCTGAACCTCCTTCACTTTGGTCGGAGGGGACATATCTTGGATGGCCTTGATTTTGTCCGGGTTGGCCTCGATCCCCCGCTGGTTGACAATGAAACCGAGGAACCTCCCGGCCGAAGCACCAAAGGCGCACTTTGCTGGGTTCAGCTTCACGCGAAACTTCCGCAAGGTGGCGAAAGTCTCCTCCAGATCCGCAATGTGCTGGTCTGCATGGCGACTCTTCACCAGCATATCGTCCACGTACACCTCCATGTTCCGGCCAATCTGCTCCTTGAAGATTTTATTGACGAGGCGCTGGTAAGTGGCGCCAGCATTCTTCAGACCAAAGGGCATTACCTTGTAACAGTACAGCCCCCGGTCTGTTATAAAGGCAGTTTTCTCCTCGTCCTGTGGAGCCATCATTATTTGGTTGTAGCCGGAGAAGGCGTCCATGAAAGACAGCAGCTGATAGCCAGAAGTCGCGTCGACCAGTTGGTCTATCCGTGGAAGCGGAAAGCTATCCTTGGGGCACGCCTTGTTCAGGTCGGTGTAGTCGACGCACATCCTCCACTTCCCGCTCGCCTTCCGGACAAGTACGACGTTTGCCAGCCACTCGGGGTAGCTCACCTCCCTTATGAAGCCTGCATCCAAGAGTTTGTCTACCTCCTGGTCGACCACCCGGATCCGATCCGGGGCACAGTGTCTCTTCTTCTGCTTTACTGGTCGGTGGGTCGGGTCGACGTTGAGGGCGTGAGAAATGACCTCCGGGTCGATCCCGGGTACATCGGCCGCCGACCAGGCAAATACATCAGCATTGGCTCGGAGGAATTCCACTAACCTGAGCCGAGCTTCCGAGTCGAGGTTGGCACCGACCCGGACCGTACGGTCCGGGCGACCCTCCTCAAGGGGAACTTCGATCACACCCTCGGCCGGCTCCCCGTGCCGCAAAGCCACCTCGTCTCTGGCGTCAAGGGACTCGACGCTTAGGGCCTCCACGGGCTTCTTCCCTTTGAGAGTTGCTAGGAAACATTGCCGTGCGGTCGGTTGGTCACCTCGGACCTCTCCAATCCCGGCCGCTGTGGGGAACCGCATTAGCAAATGGTATGTAGAGACTACCGCGCGAAGGGCGTTCAGTCCGGGTCGTCCGAGGATAGCGTTGTAGGCCGAGGGAACACGGACGACCAAGAACCCGAGCCGCACCGTGGCTTCTGCGGGTGCAACGCCCGCAGTCACAGGCAGCTCAACGACACCTTCGACCGAGATAGCGTCTCCAGTGAATCCTATGAGGGGGGTGGATGTTTTGTGCAACACTTGTCGGGACAAGCTCATCTTTTGGAAGGCCTCGTAAAACAAAATATCAGCTGAGCTTCCACTATCCACAAGAACACGCCTTACATCATAGTTCGCCATAGTGAGGGAGATCACCATGGCATCATCATGGGGGGTCTGAACCCCCTTTACATCCTCATCACAAAAAGTGATTACATTTCCGACCCGCTGCCTCTTCGCGACGGCCACCCCTGATGCTTCCACCGAGCCCCCTGCGTTCCTCACAGGCCGAGAGCAGCCCCCAGTGATGGTGTGGATCACGCCCGCGACGGGTCGATTCTGCTTCCGAGGCTCCTGAGGGGCCGGGTCGGCCGGGCGCGGGTCCGCGGGGGGACGTCGGTCGTTTACATATCGACCGAGACGCCCTCGGCGGATGAGAGACTCGATCTCGTCCCGAAGCTGGAAGCAGTCTTCGGTGTCGTGGCCGTGGTCTCGGTGGTACTCACAGTACGCTCGAGAGGGCCTCCTCCCAGGGATTTTCTTCATCTGCCTCGGGACCGGGAGGTTCTCCCGCCCCTTGACCTCCATAAGGATCTGGGCCCGGGGGGCCAGGAGTGGGGTGTACCGGTTGAAGCGTCGGTGCGGAGAACGAGGGCGTGGGGCGCCGTGGTTCCTCGCCGGTGACGGGCTTCTGCGCCGATGTTGAGGCGTCGGGCTCCTCCTCTGGGGTGCCTCTTTTCGCCTTTTCTTCCCGAGCTTTAGAGGGGCCTCGGCGGCCTCCTTGTTCCGGTGGGCGGCTGCCTCCTCGGCGTCTGCATACTGGTTCGCCCGAGACAACAGCTCCGGAAAGCTCCACGGCAGGCGTTTGTCCAGGGAGAAGGTGAGTCTGCCCTTCCGGAAGCCACGCTTCAGGGCTGAGAGAGCCACCTCCTGGCTCAGGTTCCGGACCTCCAATGTAGCCTTGTTGAAGCGGGTAAGGTAATCCCGCAGGCTTTCTCCCTCGTTTTGCCGGACATCAAAGAGGGAGTCGGAAACCAATCGCCGCCGGCTACTGACGGCGAAATGGCTGATGAAGAGGCGAGTGAACTGGTCAAAGGACTGGATAGAGTCAGCCTCCAGGCCGGCGAACCACGCCCTGGCTGGGCCACGGAGGGTCGCCGGGAAGGCCTTGCAGAGGAGGGGATCTGATGCTCCATGGAGGAGCATAAGAGTCCTGAAACTCTCCACGTGATCCCGCGGGTCCGCCGCCCCGTCATAGGGCTCGATCGCCGGCATTTTGAATCCCAGCGGATTTGGGGTCCGCAGGATCCTCGAGGCAAGCGCCGGTTGGGAGGAGATCTCCAAGTCGGCGAAGAGATCTTTGGAGTGGCCCTTCAGGACCTGGAGTTGTCTGTGGAGATCGTCCACCCGCCGGTCCAAGGAGCGCGACCGGTGGGTGGGAGACAAGGAGCGGCGCGAGGGGGACCGACTGGAGTGCGGGCCCGTCGAGGACTGGGGGGTCGGAGAACGCGCCCGGGTCCGCCTCTCGTACCCCGCGCAGCTTCGATGAGAAGGTCCTGGCAGAATGGACCGTGCTCGAGAACCTTCCTCGCGCCGGCGCTCCTCCCCATGGGAGAGGAAGGAGCGCGGGTTGAGGAAGACAGGTGAGCGCTCGGGGGGCAGCGGCTCCTGGGCCCGCTGTGGCGCTCGAGACATCACACCCTGCAGGTTCTGCACTACCTCCGCGAGGGTGCGAACCTGCTGGGCTAACTGGTCGAACTGAGCGGCTTCGACCATCTGAATGGGGGATGGAATGGTGGAGTGTTGCTGAGAATGTGTTGGAGACGCAGCGGCCTCCCGGCCGGAGGCGCGAGAGGCCCCGCGACCGGAGGCATTGGAAGCTCCACGACCACCTCGCCGTGCCATTACGATCGCTCTGAGATCAGGCCCTCCTTCTAGCGCCAACTGTTGCTGGTGGTCCAAACCGAGAACGATTGACACAGCGGTGTGAACGGGGTTCCGTCTGAGTTGTCTTGGTTGGTGTTGGTTACGCTCCACCTTCCACCGGAAAACCTGCGAGCAAGCCTCGCACCACCACTGGGGTAGTGGGGGCCCTCCGACGATCAAGTCAGAGGAGATTGGAGGAGAAGGAGAGATAATAATCGCAAGCAAGAGAGTGCTCTGGAAGATATTGCTTACCCCCCCTTCTCCCCCCAGCGGCATATATACCTGGCTGGGGGGTCTCTGAGGGGGGTTTGTCATCGTGGGCGCGGCGGAGTGGCCACTGACATGGCCGTTACAGGGCGTCGTGGAGCAGCGCTGGGTACGGCCATGACAGGGCGTAGTGGAGTTCCGCTTTGTACGGCTGATACAGGAGATCGTGGAACAGCATCGGATACAGCCGTTGCAGGGAGTAGTGGAGCAGGAGGCCTCGGCGTGCCTCTGGGAAGCAGCCTGTTGTTATCAAGAGATCTCCGACTCGGGGTCGGAGTGCTGGATCAGGGGGGCAGCCGACCCGGGGTCGGGCTGCGGTGCTGAGGATATCCGACTTGGGGTCGGATTGCTAGATTAAGGGGCAGTCGACTCGGGGTCGGGCCGCGAAGCCGAAGATGTCCGACTCGGGGCCGGACTGCTGGATCAAAGGGCAGCCGACTCGAGGTCGGGCTGTGGAGCCGAAGATGTCCCGACTCGGGGTCGGATTGCTGGATCGAAGGGCAGCCGACTCGAGGTCGGGCTGTGGAGCCGAAGATGTCCGACTCGGGGTCGGATTGCTGGATCAAAGGACAGCCGTAGTCTTCATGGGCGCGCGTGCCGGTCACGTGGAGCATGGCGGCTTAGTTCCCCCGTAACATGTTTGTTTTTTAAAATAGCAGAAAATGGTAAATTTTGATGTTATATACTTTTATGTACTTTTTAATTGTTTACTTTCTGATGTCTTGGTTTGAAACAATGAAAAACAATAAATATATGAAATACCCTATATTTACATGACTTTCACAATTATTTTATCTATGAGGAGGAATTGACTCGATTGGAGGTAGTGAGAAGGATGACTACAACACCATAAAGAAGAAGTTTACTGCAATAATTTTCAGAACATATTTTTATGTATTCTGAGGTGAACTCATAATTTTTTTTCTTCGGTGGCTTATTTGCATTCGAAGTTTATTGTTTTATGACATGAGATAATTTTTGACTTCTTGAGGAGCCCTTTTATGTTTAATAACTAGTTTAATCAAGTGTCATGACATACTAATAGCTAGATATGCTTATATGTTGCACTTGTTGTTTCCACATAAGGTTTTTATCTGGGAAAAAGTTAGGAAAATTAATGCTTTTTAAATTCAGTAGTTAGTAATTATTATTCATATTTCCTACTATATCTTTTTTTTTTGGGCCATGTATTATTACAGAACTTTATGTTGTTAACATGAGCTGATGATTGGAGATAAACAATTTGAAACATCCAGTGTTGCAGAAACATTAAGTTTGTCGCAGCTATTTTGTTTTATACTGTGATCGTACTAGTTGGTACCATGACTGCATTTATTATTACTTTGAGACTGAATAACTTTTTTTACTGAATAGTGAAATTATATTTATTGTAGGATTGCAAGTTGTGCTTTTTTTCCCTGAATGGTTTACTTCATGGTGACTTGGTTCATGCTCGACAGAATTTTAAAAAGCAATTCATTTGATGCATTTTGAAGAAGTAATTCTCATATTTAGTTAATCTTGTGGAATTATGCCTGACTTAAAATATGTTATTAAAATGCATTTTCAGAAATTTAGAGCCTCCATTAATTCAAATTTCTTAAAAAAAATGTGTATATGATACAGTGTATACATATAAATATATATACATACTTACATTGTTCATACTTCTTCTGTTGCATTTTACTTAATTTTGTTTATCTTTTTTTTAAAAAACTGCAGTTCAATCGGTATTCTAATAGAATGGACAAAAGTTGGATAAATAAGTTAAGATCTAGTGCTGAATATTTGGATGGAGTTCAGAATTTCATTAAGTTTGCTTTTGAGAAATCTAATATGAACGGGAAGATTTTATGTCCATGTCAAAAATGTGTAAACGGTTCTGCTCTTGATCCAAAAATTGTTGAAGAACATTTGGTATGGAATGGTTTTCTAAAGGGTTATATTGAATGGGTACTCCATGGAGAGTTCATACCTTCATGTAACCAACCCTCCGATCTAGAAGACACCTTCAATTTTGGATGTAGTGACACGGAACAAAATTCTGTAGAAGAAGATGATATAAGGGGCCTACTTAGAGATGCTCTTGGACATAATATCAGAACTGTAGGAGAAGATGAGCGTGCAGTTATTGATCAGTCCATGCATGTTGAGGAATCTATACATGCTGATGACACAGCTCATTATGATAACTTGGTGAAAGATTGTGATCAAGAACTGTATCCGGGTTGTAAGAATTTTACGAAGATTTCTTTTCTTCTGCATTTATTACATTTGAAATATTTGAATGGGTGGTCCAGCAAGTCTTTTACCATGCTTCTTCAATTATTAAAGGATGCATTTCCGGAAGGTGTTACTTTGCCATCATCTTCATAGGAACCTTGGATATGAGAAGATACACAGTTGTCCGAATGACTGCATTTTATATCGTGGTGAAAATAGGAACCAAGAGTCGTGCCGAATATGTGGAACCCCACGATGGGGAAAACATAAAGATGACGAGAATGATTCGTTGACTGAAGTGGATGCTGCACCGACTAAGAAAAAACCGGCTAAAATTTTGAGGTATTTTCCACTTATACCAAGATTGAAAAGGATGTTTGCATCACCGAAGACGGCTTCCTCGATGAGATGGCATGACGAAGGCCGTACAAAGGATGGAATGTTACGACACCCAGCGGATAGTCCCGCATGGAAAGCATTTGATGATAGGCATCCCGAATTTGCTTCTGATGCTCGCAGTGTCAGACTGGGTTTGGCTACTGATGGGTTTAATCCCTTTCGAACTATGAGTTCTACATACAGCACTTGGCGGGTTGTTTTGGTTCCATATAATTTACCTCCATGGATGTGTATGAAACAGTCTTCACTCATTTTGTCAATGGTTATTGTTGGGTACCCGCCCATGCCGCTGATATTTCAAAAATTTTTCAGATGGCAGCGGAATCGGCATGCACGGGTTCGACGTTCATCGCATGAACGTTGTTTCGAGACCTTTCGTAATTAGGTAAGAATTAAAACTTTTAAAACTATTAGGAAGATCAAATCTTCACCTTGTGCGGGTAGATGATCACTGCAAATCTGAATTCGTGGTTTTGGAAGAGGGTTCGCTTGAAGCCGTTCAAACGTCCGGCCTCTACGGGTATCCACACGAAGCAGGATCCGATCCAAGCTCTCTATCTTACCGGGGTGCTAGCTCCCTTGCAAAGATAGCTTTGATGGCTGATGTCCTCTCTTTCAATCAACTCTTGATTGCACTAGAGAGGAGGAAGAAGAAGGATCTTGAAGAAGAAGAAGAAGATCAAATCCCTTCGCAGCCTTCTTCTCTTCACACGCGCTGAAGCCAAGGAAGAAGACCAAGAGGAGGGAGACGCCTCCTCTTCTTTTCCTTTGCTGATGGCGGCTGAACCAAGGGTGGAGAGGGAGAGGGTGGCCACGGCTTGGAGGAAGAGGGCTCTTCTACCTTGGGGCCGGCCCTAGTCCTCCTTTTATAAGGAGTGGAGCTCCTAACAATTAGGAGCTCCAAGACAATCTTCCAAAGAGGGAAGGGGGGCGCCGGCCCCTCTCTTCATGCCGCACACAAGGAGAGGAGGAGGGGCGTGATCCCTCCTTCTTGTGTTGCCCTAATCCTCTTCCAAAGAGGATTGGGTGGCTCTCTTATGGTTAAGTCCTAATCTAATTAGGATTGACCATATTGGGTTCAATCTACGCTAGTCCTAATCCAATTAGGACTTGAATGAACCATGACTCAATTGAACTCTTCAATCCTAATCCAATTAGGAGTCATGTTGATTCATTAGATTATTAATTAATTTAGACTTAAGGAATCCTAATCCAATTAGGATTTGTTTAATTTTAGTCCTAATCCAATTAGGACTCCATTTGAATCCGAAGTCCTAATCCAATTAGAATTTCTAGGAATCCTACTCCAAGTAGGAATCCAATTCAAAATTCCTAATCTCATTAGGATTGTAGGAATCCTATTCTAAATAGGAATCCCAGTCCTACTCCAACTAGGATTCCTAGTCCTAATCCAATTAGGACTCTAGGAATCCTACCCGAAGTAGGATTTGTGTTTAAGTCCAATTAATTAATTCCCTTTGTTCCTTTTTCAACTTCTTATCAATCAAATTGATTTCTTGTGATTCCTAATCACGATTTCAACCATCGGATCGGTCAATACTTCTAGTGTGTGTGACCCCATAGGTTCTATTCTGACTGGTAGTGAGATATATTGTGATCTCTATCACTATATCATTGAAAACTCCTTTCAATGGGTTGGAACGATTCCAACTCAACTCATTAGGGTTTATCGATCATCAAGATAATCCCTATGAGTCCCACCATCCACCAGTGACACCTAGCAGCATGTAGTGGCTACCCAGCAGAATGGAATGATGAACCTCTAGGTGCAGTTAACATGTGATACAGTCCTACTATCGTAGATCCCTACAGGACGGAGGTCATGGACAACTCGTCAAACCCCATCGTCTGTCATATGTCAAGATTTATTCGACTTGAGTTCGATAGTGGAAAACTCTTTTTCCACTTTATATTACTGCCCTGGCCAAGGTCTTAGAACTCAGTCTAACAAATCACATAGGATCACTCCTCTTCTATCAAGGTCGATAGATTCCTTATAGGTGCATACCCTACTCCTACAGTGAACCTACTGCAGCCAATCTACACTGCATGGACCCATATGGCTAGAGACCATGTATGTGTGCAGTCAAACTACAATAACCTCACTGTGAGTAGCCGAAGCACCGCAGGTCAAAGGACCAGTCACACAACTGCAACATCAAGCAAGTCACTGACGAGTGGATAGACATCCAAGTGACTTCTTGTCTTGGTCACGCTCAGTACCCTTGTTCTCTAACAAGCACCTGCACTATCACTTCAGTGTCCCTACACTGTGGTCTCAAGTCTCGTCCATCCAGAAGAAAAGTGATCTGTGTACTGATCGGATCGATCACCGTCCTCGTGATGATCCATTGATCAGGAGCATTTAGAAATTAATCACCAATGATACATGGCTCAAATTCTCAACTCTTGAGAATATGTATCATCATCTTATTAATTTCTTGGACGATTCATAGACACATAAACAATATGAATGAAAAGATGCCTTTTATTTATTCAATAATAAATAGTCAAGTACAAAATTATGTCCCTAGAATCAACAATGTGTCAGCCAAATTGGCTTCTAGGGCATACATCTAACAATCTCCCACTTGCACTAAAGCCAATTGGTCATATATCTTAGGCCCATCTTCTCAAGGTGGGCTTCAGTCTTTTGCTGACTCAGCTGCTTAGTGAACGGGTCTGCCACGTTATCCGCGGAGTCTACTCTCTGCACCTCTACATATTTCTTCTCCACATAGTCGCGTATGAGGTGAAAGCGCCGCTCTATATGCTTAGACTTCTGATGAGACCTTGGCTCCTTAGCAAGGGCTATGGCGCCATTATTATCGCAGTAGAGTGTTATGGCATCTGATGTCATCACATCCAACTCTGCAATGAATTTCTTGAACCAGAAGCCTTCCTTAGCAGCTTCAGAGGCGGCGATGTATTCAGCTTCCATAGTAGAATCAGCAATGATCGGTTGTTTAGAACTCTTCCAATTCACCGCACCACCATTGCACAAGAACACGTATCCAGATGTTGACTTCCTGTCATCGACATCAGTCATGAAGTCTGAATCTGTGTACCCTTCTACCTTTAACTCTGATGATCCTCCAAAAACCAAGAATAAATCTTTAGTTCTTCTCAAGTACTTAAGAATATTCTTCACAGCTGTCCAGTGTTCTTCACCTGGATTCGACTGATATCTGCTTGTGACACTCACAGCAAGAGCTATATCAGGTCGTGTACATAGCATGGCATACATGAGGCTTCCTATTGCCGATGCATAAGGAATCTTGCTCATGCGTTGAATCTCTTCAGATGTGTTGGGGCACATCTTCTTGGAGAGATGAATTCCATGCCTTAGGGGTAAGAGACCCCTCTTGGAGTTTTCCATGCTGAACCTCTTCAGCACCTCCTCTATGTACATTTTCTGTGACAGGCCAAGCATCCTTTTAGATCTATCTCTATAGACCTTTATTCCCAAAATATAGGATGCTTCCCCAAGGTCTTTCATGGAGAATTCTTTTGACAACCAGACCTTAACCGAGGTTAGCATGGGAATATCATTCCCTATTAGGAGAATGTCATCTACGTATAGTACGAGAAAAACGACAGCACTCCCACTAACCTTTTTGTAAACACACGGTTCCTCTTCGTTTTTGATGAAATCAAATGTTTTGATTGCGTCATCGAAACGAGTGTTCCAACTCCGAGATGCTTGCTTTAGTCCATAGATGGACCTTTGCAGCTTGCAGACCTTGTGATCTCCATCACTGGAAGTGAAACCCAAAGGCTGTTCCATATAGATATCTTCATCAAGATATCCATTCAGGAAAGCAGTTTTCACATCCATCTGCCAAATTTCATAATCATGAAATGCTGCAATGGCAAGCAATGTTCGGATGGATTTTAGCATGGCAACAGGTGAAAAGGTCTCCTGATAGTCAATGCCTTCGCGCTGACTATACCCTTTCGCCACAAGCCTTGCCTTATAGGTCTCTACCTCTCCATCCGAACCTATCTTCCTTTTGTAGATCCATTTGCATCCAATAGGTACAATACCTTCTGGTGGATCTACTAAGGTCCAGACTTGGTTGGAACGCATGGAGTCTAACTCTGACTTCATAGCTTCCAGCCATTTCTCGGAATCGACATCAGATATCGCCTCGTTGTAGGTTTTGGGATCCTGTATGTGATCCCTATCTCCCACCAGGAACATTTTCTCGGTATCCTCTTCTAGTATACCTAAGTATCTATCGGGAGGATGGGAGACCCTACTAGATCTACGAGGTGGTCGAGGGACATCGTGTACTGGCTCTGTATGAATGGGTTCAATAGGATCCATGACTCGTTGCTTTTCAGAGACTTTCTCTTCAAGCTCAATTTTCCTCCCACTGCCTCTATCAAGGATAAACTGATTTTCCAAGAAGATGGCATGACGGCTCACAAACACATTGTGATCCTCTGAGACGTAAAAATTGTATCCTAATGACTCTTTAGGATATCCTATAAAACGAGCACTTATGGTCCTAGCCTCTAACTTGTCCGCCTGTAGTCTCTTGACATGGGCCGGACATCCCCAAATCTTGAGATGACCCAGACTTGGTTTCTTACCATGCCATATCTCATACGGTGTGGTAGGAACGGATTTAGAGGGAACTCTATTCAATAAATAAATCGCTGTGAGTAAGGCATCTCTCCAAAGGAACATAGGTAAATCAGTGAAGCTCATCATGGACCTGACCATGTCCAACAGGGTCTGATTCCTCCTCTTTGACACCCCGTTGAGTTGAGGTGTACCCGGAGGTGTCCATTGTGAGACTATGCCGTTTTCTTTGAGATAGTCCCGGAATTCTCCACTAAGGTATTCTCCTTCTCGATCTGATCGAAGAGCCTTAAGAGGTTTTCCAGTTTATTTTTCTACTTCATTCTTGAACTCTTTGAACTTTTCAAAGGATTCAGACTTGTGTCTCATAAGATACACATACCCATACCGTGAATAATCATCGGTAAAGGTAATGAAGTAAGAATAACGTCCCCTGGCTAGCACATCGAATGGGCCACATACATCTGTATGTATTAGGGTAAGTATTTCAGTGGTCCTCTCCCCATGTCCTACAAAGGGCAGTCTAGCCATTTTTCCTTGAAGACAGGACTCGCAAACTGGATATGACTCGGAAGTCAATGAGCCGAGAAGCCCATCTTTATCCATTTTGTTCATCCTATCCTCTCCAATATGGCCAAGTCTGAGGTGCCACAAATATCTTTGGTTTATCTCATCTCTGGATCTTTTGGATCCTTTTGGCACTCATATCTTGCTCGGTAACATTCACAGATACATCCATATGTAAATGATAGAGACTGTCGATCATGAAACCACGTGCGACTATTTTATTTCTTAAATAAATAGAACAGCAGTCTTTGTCAAATGTAAAAACATGACCTTCCTGTGCTAGACATGAAACAGAAATCAAATTTCTGCTAGCAACAGGTACATAATAGCAGTCTCTAAGTATTAAACTAAATCCAGACGGTAGTCGCAGATGGTAGGTGCCCACTGTTAGATGTATGCCCTAGAAGCCAATTTGGCTGACACATTGTTGATTCTAGGGACATAATTTTGTACTTGACTATTTATTATTGAATAAATAAAAGGCATCTTTTCATTCATATTATTTATGTGTCTATGAATCGTCCAAGGAATTAATAAGATGATGATACATATTCTCAAGAGTTGAGAATTTGAGCCATGTATCATTGGTGATTAATTTCTAAATGCTCCTGATCAATGGATCATCACGAGGACGGTGATCGATCCGATCAGTGCACAGATCACTTTCCTTCTGGATGGACGAGACTTGAGTCCACAGTGTAGGGACACTGAAGTGATAGTGCAGGTGCTTGTTAGAGAACAAGGGTACTGAGCGTGACCAAGACAAGAAGTCACTTGGATGTCTATCCACTCGTCAGTGACTTGCTTGATGTTGCAGTAGTGTGACTGGTCCTTTGACCTGCGGTGCTTCGGCTACTCACAGTGAGGTTATTGTAGTTTGACTGCACACATACATGGTCTCTAGCCATATGGGTCCATGCAGTGTAGATTGGCTGCAGTAAGTTCACTGTAGGAGTAGGGTATGCACCTATAAGAAATCTATCGACCTTGATAGAAGAGGAGTGATCCTATGTGATTTGTTAGACTGAGTTCTAAGACCTTGGCCAGGGCAGTAATATAAAGTGGAGAAAGAGTTTTCCACTATCGAACTCGAGTCAAATAAATCTTGACATATGACAGACGATGGGGTTTGACGAGTTGTCCATGACCTCCGTCCTGTAGGGATCCACGATAGTAGGACTGTATCACACGTTAACTGCACCTAGAGGTTCATCATTCCATTCTGCTGGGTAGCCACTATATGCTGCTAGGTGTCACTGGTGGATGGTGGGACTCATAGGGATTATCTTGATGATCGATAAACCCTAACGAGTTGAGTTGGAATCGTTCCAACCCATTGAAAGGAGTTTTCAATGATATTGAGATAGAGATCACAATATATCTCACTACCAGTCAGAATAGAACCTATGGGGTCACACACACTAGAAGTATTGACCGATCCGATTGTTGAAATCGTGATTAGGAATCACAAGTAATCAATTTGATTGATAAGAAGTTGAAGAAGGAACAAAGAGAATTAATTAATTGGACTTAAACACAAATCCTACTTCGAGTAGGATTCCTAGAGTCCTAATTGGATTAGGACTGGGAATCCTAGTTGGAGTAGGACTGGAATTCCTACTTAGAATAGGATTCCTACAATCCTAATGAGATTAGAAATTTTGAATTAAAATTGGATTCCTACTTGGAGTAGGATTCCTAGAAATCCTAATTGGATTAGGACTTCGGATTCAAATAGAGTCCTAATTGGATTAGGACTAAAATTAAATACATCCTAATTGGATTAGGATTCCTTAAGTCTAAATTAATTATTAATCTAATGAATCAACATGACTCCTAATTGGATTAGGATTGAAGAGTTCAATTGAGTCATGGTTCATTCAAGTCCTAATTGGATTAGGACTAGCCTAGATTGGATCCAAATTGGTTCACCCTTGGGCTAAGCCTAATTGGATTAAGGCTAAACCACATTAGGGCCACCCAATCCTCATTAGATGAGGATTAGGGCAACATGAGAGGGAGGGGCTCACGCCCCTCCTCCTTGGATCTCTTGGTGCGGCAACAAGAGGGGCCGGCGCCCCTCTTGGTAATACATTAAGGGCTCCTAACTTGTAGGAGCCCTAGATGTTATAAAAGGAGGACTCTTGGGGGCTGACCTAATGGATAGAGGAATCCCCCTCCTCTCCATCACGTGGCCACCCTCTCCCTCCCTTGGTTCAGCCGCCAGCAAGAAGAAGGGAAAAAGAAGCCATGGCGCCCTCCTCTTCCTCCTTTCCTCCTTCCAACGCAGGGAAAAGAAAGTAGGCTGCAGGGGCCTTGCTTCTTCCTCTTCTTCTTCCTTCTTCTTCCTCCTCTCAAGTATATTCATGAGTTGAAAGAAAGAGAGTTGATCAGCCATCAAAAGTTATCTCTGCAAGGGAGCTAGCACCCCGGTGAGATAGAAAGCTTGGATCGGATCCTGCTTCGTGTGGATACCCGTAGAGACCGGACGTTTGAACGGCTTCAAGCGAACCCTCTTCCAAAAACCACGAATTCAGATTTGCGGTGATCATCTACCCGCGCAAGGTGAAGATTTGATCTTCCTAATAGTTTTAAAAGTTTTAATTCTTACCTAATTACGAAAGGTCTCGAAACAACGTTCATGCGATGAACGTCGATCCCGCACATGCCTCTTCCGCTGCCATCTGATTTAATTTTTGAAATATCACCGGCATGGCGGGTTCCCAACACCCACAGCCACAGCAGCAACTTTTGCCCCGTTGCCAACCCTAAGGGTTACCGCACCTTCCGCCAGCCTTCTACTTTCCTTTAGACCCTGCATGGTAGTGCACAGATGAGCACTAGAACCAGAATCTATAACCCAACTAGAAGTAGAAGAAACCGTTAGATTAGTTTCAATTATGAGCAAGTCTATACCTTCTGAAGGTGTGTCACCTTTCTTGTTCTTCAGGCTCTCGAGGTATGAAGGACAGTTTCTCTTCCAGTGGCCTTCGACATTGCAGTGGAAACATTTTCCTTTGTCGTTAGCCTTTTTCTTTTGAACTTCCTTCTTTGGCTTCTTGTCTTTCTTCTGCTTCTTAGCAGGCTTCTTTTTCTTCCAAGTAGACTTTCTCTTGGAACCAGAAGTCAACTCAGCAGCAAAGACATTGCCCCTTGAACCTTTCAAGGCTCCCTCAGCAGTTACCAACATGTTGATTAGTTCAGTCTTAGTGCATTCAATCTTATTCATGTGGTAGTTTACTATAAACTGACCAAATGAATCAGGAAGTGACTGTAGGATCAAATCCACTTGTAATTCCTTGTGCATGTCCATACCGAGCTTCTCAAGCTCCTCTAGGTCCTTGATCATGGTCAGACCGTGATCATGGACAGACTGCCCCTCGCGCATCTTCGCTTTGAAAAGCCTCTTGGACACTTCAAAACGAGCTGTGCGACTCTGCTCACCATACAACTCTTGCAGGTGTGCCAGTATGTCCCTAGCAGTCTTTATATTTTCATGCTGGGATTGGAGTTCATTAGACATGGATGCCATCATATAGCATTTTACTCTAATGTCATCATCCAACCACTTTTTATGCATTTCACGCTGAACATCAGTAGGACGTGCTGGTAGTGTGGGGATATCTAAATCGAGTATGTAGCCTATCTTCTCACAATCCAAAACTATTTTGAGATTTCTAAGCCAGTCTTTGTAATTGGTTCCGGTCAGTCGGTTGGTCTCAAGAATACGGGTCAAAGGGTTTGAAGCTGACATTGTATCTGCAGATAGTAAAGATTCTAGTTAGACTTTTGTACTTGATCCTTATCTGTTCTAAGGTCTTTTAGAACAAATGTAACTCCCACTATTTTCTCGAATTGCTCACACTCCCCTGGTAGGAAAACGGAAATCCCACACGACTAGGGTTTCTAGTGGGTACTGCGGTCCCACCGATTTATATGCCACCTCACCTAACAGTTATTGGTGACACATAGATGGATGAGTGTACAACTCTTGTACAATGCTTCTCAAGCATGTTGCAGTGTAACTTGGTCTCTAAGCCATGAAGACCTCACCTAACAGTTATTGGTCCCATTTCTTAGTTAAGTCAGACCCACCGTATAACCGTAGGAATAAAGTCGCCATTGGGTCCTCACCTAACAGTTATTGGTGCCCAACCCCACCTTTACCCTACAACATCTCATGTCTATAGAGAGGTCCAGCCCTCCGATGCAACTTGACCACTGTGTCCAGCCGAGACAAATCAACATCAGAAAGGCCTTAGCAGCTCTACTACAGTGGAAGACCTATTGACTTAATATTGGTTAATCAGGTCTTAGTGTTTGCAACTTGAGCCCTTCATAAGAGGTAATCGAACAATTGGCCAGATAAGCAGGTGGGAGGCTCCCCTTACTCAGAGAGTAAGGTCCTAATTAAGTAACCACCTTTCATGCTTTCCTAGACACCAATTAGATCAATTAATCTAATATGACTTGCTCATGTCGGTTCACTCTCGACTTGATTGAGGAGGTTTTGATTTAGGTCTCAATTGGGTTTGCTACATCACATGTAAACCTATCTACCCGACTCGCATTTACATCACATGCAAACGGCACATCACAGGCAGTTATAATCGCAGCATCAAATTAAAGCTAAACTTTAACTAGGTGATGATCATGGATTCTAATTAGGTCGTATTACAAGCACATGCACATCAATCGATCAAGTGGTCTTCAACTCTTGAATTGGTTCCAAGCCACCTTGATTCGATCCTTGATCAACTCTTGATCCCATCGCCATCAACCGCTTAGATCACCTTTCATCTCATGCCTTTGCTTCAACTTGATCGTTGATGTACATCACATCACAGAAATACAACCAGATGTAAAATAAAAATAAAAATAATTTACATCTCCTTTTAGGAGGCACGCAGGCCTCTCAAAACATCAAACAAGATGCATGCAAGCATCTGAAAAATTACATGACATCGCAGATCACATCGCAGGTCATTACATTTGATACCAAAAGGGTTTGAATCCTATGATCATCACCGTATGCAACAATTATAATTTTCAGATCTGAAAACTAACTGATTGTATCATGACATAGGTCGCTGATCATGCTAATCATGATTCTAAACTTTGTAATCCCATTAACAATGCATTTAGAATCATCTTTTTATCACATAAAAATCAGCATGCAAAAAATCAGCACCCCTGAAAAATCTGCATGCAGAATTTTTCAGCATGCATGATCATTCAATTTTCAGATCTATTATGCCTTTAGATATTTAATTCTTACCTTAATCTACGAAGCCTAGGCTCTGATACCACTGTTGGGAACCTGCCCATGCCGCTGATATTTCAAAAATTTTTCAGATGGCAGCGGAATCGGCATGCACGGGTTCGACGTTCATCGCATGAACGTTGTTTCGAGACCTTTCGTAATTAGGTAAGAATTAAAACTTTTAAAACTATTAGGAAGATCAAATCTTCACCTTGCGCGGGTAGATGATCACCGCAAATCTGAATTCGTGGTTTTGGAAGAGGGTTCGCTTGAAGCCGTTCAAACGTCCGGCCTCTACGGGTATCCACACGAAGCAGGATCCGATCCAAGCTCTCTATCTTACCGGGGTGCTAGCTCCCTTGCAAAGATAGCTTTGATGGCTGATGTCCTCTCTTTCAATCAACTCTTGATTGCACTAGAGAGGAGGAAGAAGAAGGATCTTGAAGAAGAAGAAGAAGATCAAATCCCTTCGCAGCCTTCTTCTCTTCACACGTGCTGAAGCCAAGGAAGAAGACCAAGAGGAGGGAGACGCCTCCTCTTCTTTTCCTTTGCTGATGGCGGCTGAACCAAGGGTGGAGAGGGAGAGGGTGGCCACGGCTTGGAGGAAGAGGGCTCTTCTACCTTGGGGCCGGCCCTAGTCCTCCTTTTATAAGGAGTGGAGCTCCTAACAATTAGGAGCTCCAAGACAATCTTCCAAAGAGGGAAGGGGGGCGCCGGCCCCTCTCTTCATGCCGCACACAAGGAGAGGAGGAGGGGCGTGATCCCTCCTTCTTGTGTTGCCCTAATCCTCTTCCAAAGAGGATTGGGTGCCTCTCTTATGGTTAAGTCCTAATCTAATTAGGATTGACCATATTGGGTTCAATCTACGCTAGTCCTAATCCAATTAGGACTTGAATGAACCATGACTCAATTGAACTCTTCAATCCTAATCCAATTAGGAGTCATGTTGATTCATTAGATTATTAATTAATTTAGACTTAAGGAATCCTAATCCAATTAGGATTTGTTTAATTTTAGTCCTAATCCAATTAGGACTCCATTTGAATCCGAAGTCCTAATCCAATTAGGATTTCTAGAAATCCTACTCCAAGTAGGAATCCAATTCAAAATTCCTAATCTCATTAGGATTGTAGGAATCCTATTCCAAATAGGAATCCCAGTCCTACTCCAACTAGGATTCCTAGTCCTAATCCAATTAGGACTCTAGGAATCCTACCCGAAGTAGGATTTGTGTTTAAGTCCAATTAATTAATTCCCTTTGTTCCTTCTTCAACTTCTTATCAATCAAATTGATTTCTTATGATTCCTAATCACGATTTCAACCATCGGATCGGTCAATACTTCTAGTGTGTGTGACCCCATAGGTTCTATTCTGACTGGTAGTGAGATATATTGTGATCTCTATCACTATATCATTGAAAACTCCTTTCAATGGGTTGGAACGATTCCAACTCAACTCATTAGGATTTATCGATCATCAAGATAATCCCTATGAGTCCCACCATCCACCAGTGACACCTAGCAGCATGTAGTGGCTACCCAGCAGAATGGAATGATGAACCTCTAGGTGCAGTTAACATGTGATACAGTCCTACTATCGTGGATCCCTACAGGACGGAGGTCATGGACAACTCGTCAAACCCCATCGTCTGTCATATGTCAAGATTTATTCGACTTGAGTTCGATAGTGGAAAACTCTTTTTCCACTTTATATTACTGCCCTGGCCAAGGTCTTAGAACTCAGTCTAACAAATCACATAGGATCACTCCTCTTCTATCAAGGTCGATAGATTCCTTATAGGTGCATACCCTACTCCTACAGTGAACCTACTGCAGCCAATCTACACTGCATGGACCCATATGGCTAGAGACCATATATGTGTGCAGTCAAACTACAGTAACCTCACTGTGAGTAGCCGAAGCACCGCAGGTCAAAGGACCAGTCACACTACTGCAACATCAAGCAAGTCACTGACGAGTGGATAGACATCCAAGTGACTTCTTGTCTTGGTCATGCTCAGTACCCTTGTTCTCTAACAAGCACATGCACTATCACTTCAGTGTCCCTACACTGTGGACTCAAGTCTCGTCCATCCAGAAGGAAAGTGATCTGTGCACTGATCGGATCGATCACCGTCCTCGTGATGATCCATTGATCAAGAACATTTAGAAATTAATCACCAATGATACATGGCTCAAATTCTCAACTCTTGAGAATATGTATCATCATCTTATTAATTTCTTGGACGATTCATAGACACATAAACAATATGAATGAAAAGATGCCTTTTATTTATTCAATAATAAATAGTCAAGTACAAAATTATGTCCCTAGAATCAACAATGTGTCAGCCAAATTGGCTTCTAGGGCATACATCTAACAGTTATTCCAGGTGATAAGGGCCCAGGTAATGATATTGATGTTTTTTTGCAGCCTTTAATAGAGGAATTGAAACAGTTATGGGAGGGTATTGATGCATTTGATGCTTTTACTGGTCAAACATTCAAATTGCGTGCAGCTCTTATATGGACTATTAATGATTTTCCTGCATATGCTAATTTATCCGGTTGGAGCACTAAGGGGCGTATTGCATGTCCTTCTTGTGGAGATTCAACCCATTCATATTGGTTAAAAAATGGAGGAAAGTTCTGTTATATGGGCCATCGTCGATGGTTAGAACCAAACCATCCATTTCGATTTCAGAATGATCTGTTTGATAGTACCACAGAGTTGCGTTCTGCCCCTATTCCACCAACTGGTACCGAAGTTCTTAGACAAATGCATGGCACAAATTACATACCTGGTAAGGTCTCCAAATGTTTAAAAAAGAGGGGAAGGGAGGATGTTGGTAGCTCATTAAATGAAGGGTTAATATCAGAGATTTTAGAGGATGCTAACTTTTTTGAGAATGATGACAATGCATATGGACAGGAAAATGATGATGACACATTGGTTGCTTCTACACATAAACAGTTATGGAAAAAAAGAAGTATTTTTTTTTGATTTACCTTATTGGGAGTATAATCTTCTTCGACATAATCTTGATGTCATGCACATAGAAAAGAATGTTTGTGATAACTTGATTGGAACATTGTTAAATCTTGATGGAAAGACTAAAGACAACTTGAAAGCGCGTCTTGATTTGAAAGATATGGGCATACGACAAGAGCTTCATCCGACAGAGCTTGCCAATGATAAATTTTATATACCTCCTGCATGTTATACAATGTCTACTCAAGAGAAAGATCTTTTTCTAACAGTTCTGAAAAATTTGAAGGTTCCTGATGGGTACTCATCGAATATTTCACGATGCGTAAATCTCAAAGAGCGAAAACTTTCAAATCTTAAAAGTCACGATTGTCACATTTTGATGCAAGATATCTTTCCATTGGCTTTAAGATCGTCAACACCGAAACAAGTTTTTGCAATTGTTTCTCAATTGTCATCATTCTTTAAGGCATTATGTTTCAAAGTTCTTGATCCTAAGGAGCTTGATCAATTGGAGTCTAATGTTGCACTTACACTATGCCATATGGAAAAGATCTTTCCTCCTGGATTTTTTACTATTATGGTTCATCTACTCATTCACCTAGCGGCGGAAGCTAAACTTGGTGGACCGGTTCACTACCGATGGATGTATCCTATTGAGAGGTGATTTTTCTAAACTCTAATGTCCATATTTAATAATCAGTTTGATTTTGATATTTATTTTAAAAATATATTGTTGAAGGTTTCTTATGCGCTTAAAAGATTATGTACGCAATCGAGCCTATCCCGAGGGCTCGATTGCTGAAGGATATATTGCTGAGGAGTGTTTGACATTTTGTTCGAGATATCTTGAAGGTGTTGAAACGGTTTTCAATCGACCTCAAAGGAATTGTGATATCATAGAGAATGCAGATGTTTACAAGTTCTCATCTGGCGGAAGAGTTTTGGGAAAAGTTGAAAGTGTTGTTCTTGACCAGAAATCGTTGGCACAGGCACATCGCTATGTCTTACTTCATAGTGATATAATATCCGAGTCTCGCAGGTTAGTACGGTTAATTGAAATCTAAATTTACTGTCATGTCAGGAGAATGTAATATTGGTTTTTAATTAAAGATAACCTTGATCGTGCAGAGAATTTTTAATAGCTCAGCGAAGTCTCAACCATAACATTCGTCCTACACCAAGGATTGAGCAACGATGGTTGGTTGAGTTATTTCCAGAATGGCTTTTCAAACAGGTTAGATGTCTAATATATTAAGCTTTTTTTTAAATTTTATAGAGAGAAATTAATCATTACTTCTATAATTCTTTTTAGGTACCAATGATGATGGAGAGGAATTGTTCCGAGGAGTTAATAGTCATTGCTCGAGGTCCGAATAATATTGTCAACAGATATGGTGGGTTCATTAAAAATGGTTTTAAATTTCATCCTAAAGAGCGTGAGAAATTTAGAAAAACCCAAAATAGTGGGGTTATGGTTGAGGCGGATGGAAAAAATTATTATGGTGCTCTAACAGATATTTATGAGCTGGATTATTATGGAAATTTTAAGGTAGTATTATTTCGATGTGATTGGGTGGATATAAACTCATCTAGAGGTTTGAGGCAAGACATAAATGGATTCACACTTGTAAATTTTTCAAGGTTGATACATACAGGTGTGCTATTGAAAGATGATCCATTTGTTTTTTCATCTCAAGCTCGACAAGTATTTTTGTGCAAGACTCAAAAGATAAAAATTGGTCTCTTGTTATTAAGACGAAACCTAGGGACTTGTATGATATGGGAAAAAGGTTGCAAGAGGAGGACGATGATACTTATACTCAGTGTATGCCTTATAATATTGTGCCAACTGATGAAGTAAATGCGCCAAGGAGTTTGATTAGGATGGATGTTGAATGAGAATGTAGTTTCATAATGGTAAGTACAATTTATCATTTAACCAAGTATTATATTCTCTTTTATTAGGCCTTTATTTAGTATAAATTTATTATTTAACCAAATATTGATTCTTTTTTGTGCATTCTAGGTAACAATATGCCCCGAGGGAGACGATTTAGAGATGTGGAGTTCCAGCATTCTCAGGTGGGATCTACTTCTGAGCAGTCCCTGCAGTCCCAGCAGCCATGTGAGCACCAGCAGCACGAGTCAGGATCTCAACACGAGCCTCCTGCTGATTGTCCGGAGGATGAGCTCCGGATCCAGGGTAATTCGATTTAAAGATTTTATGTTCATATTTGTCTTCAACTTTTTAAGACATATTTTATTTAATTTGAATAGATGGACAAGGGATGGTGAGGACGAGACGGGGACCCACTCAAGCAAAGGATATGTGGAAGCTTCCTCCGGGTGAGAAGATCATCATCCGATGCAACGAATTGGGGCAGCCCATCAATAGAGCTGGAAGTCTTCTATCAAGCTTTTTAGGATCGGTTGCACGCAAGGGTCAGCTGTGTCCGCTCAACTATACGAAGTGGAATGACATGCTTCCTTCGTATAAGGTTGAGCTTCTTAGACTTATAGAGGTAATGAATTGAATTTATTCTTTTTAATTCGACACCTCCTGTATATTAATTTGCTTAGTATTATAATTTTATTTTAGATGTTTAATATTATTATAACATTCTGAATCTTGTTGTAGGGTAAGTTTGTACTCCCTCCAGAGAGCCATGATTGGGTGCTAAAGTCCCTCAATCGCAAATGAAAAGAATATAAAGCAAAATTGAAGACAGACTTCAAGCGCGAAGGTATGACAGAGGAGGAGGTTGCTCGTGTTACTCCTCCTGATGTATACCCTCAGCAGTGGAGGGAGCTTGTTCATTACTGGTTTTCTGAAAGAGGACAGGTCACGTATATTGTTTCAATATCTTCTATTATCTTTATTATTAATATAGATTGCAAATATATATATTGAATCATATTATACTGTGTGCTTTTATTTGTTCAGACATATTCTAATATTGGTAGAGCTGCACGAGCTTCTCAAGCAGTTCCTCATACTTCAGGCTCGAAGAGTTATGCGAGACGTAGAAATGAATTCGTAAGTTCTTTTGAAACTATTTGAAATTTTACTAACATATAGCACGTATCATGATATATAGTTTGCCAATATACTTTCCGTATGTGTAGATGGTAGAGCATGGAAGGGAGCCTGGTGAGGTAGAGTTTTATAAGATGACCCACACTCACCGAGATGGCAGCTTTGTCCGGGACGAGTCGAGAGATATAGTTGTATGTATTCATTTTTATTTGTTCAGAATTTTGTTATTAATTTTACTTCTTTTAAAATATTAATGTGACTGTTTTTTTTCTTGAGAGAGATATAGGAAAGAGCTACAAATCTCATTTCAGAGCGCGTCGGGGAGTCATCATCATCCGACGCGGCCAGTCGCGTCGAGGCTCAGGTCTATGCATAATTGATGGGCCCAGAACGTTATGGTCGGGTGAGGGGTTATGGTATCGGAGTTACCCCCACTCAGCTGTCTGCAGTGAGCCGATATACCCAAGATGCCAGACAAGGTACTAGCACTGCAGAGGTTTGTAGTTTGAAGACAGAGATGGCACAGATAAAGCAGTCATATGAGACAAGGATAGAGGAGAT
Source organism: Phoenix dactylifera (assembly GCF_009389715.1). Taxonomy (NCBI): domain Eukaryota; kingdom Viridiplantae; phylum Streptophyta; class Magnoliopsida; order Arecales; family Arecaceae; genus Phoenix; species Phoenix dactylifera. The sequence continues at coordinate 133,916 of NW_024068110.1, read as the reverse complement.
GAGGCAGAGTCATATGACTGATATGGCGGAGTTGAAGCAGAGCCAAGAGTTGAAGATACAATCTTTGCAGGATCAGCTTGACCATATTTCATCTTTTTTGCAGAGATTTGCTCCTCCGGTACATAACTAAATATATTTGAATATTTTATATAATTATAATGTATTCTTGTATGAGCGTGATGACTTTCGTATTTTTAGTTTCTAAAGTATTTTTTTCTTGTAGGTTGCTGATACTTCATCTACTCGTAGAGATGATGATGCCGTCGATTCTTGATACATCGTAGTTTGTGTACTTACGATTTTGAGATGAATGTTTTTAGATTGTTTTAAATTTTTTTTTTTGATACTTACCTCAATTTCCAAAATACGATTATGCCAGAACTTTGATAAGTATAGATCTTGGAAAGGACTTTAATTAGTATGTTCTATGTTGACTTGACAGGAACATGGTTTCAGGACAGGCAGTCCGGCTGGACGACTTGACTCCCACGATCTAGATGAGGTAACTGGAATACATCTTCTTCATGAAAGTAAACTATACTAGGTAACTGGACTTCTACATGTCAATTTTTTTGTTGCTTGCTATTTGTATTCTTTAGTAAATTCTATTATTTTTTTCTAGTTTCATTTATGCTGGTGTCTATGCACTTGATACTTATGTGTGGAATACTCCTTGATGGAATGTGGGTGGGAACAAGCGGTGTGAACTAATTCATATCCTGAACTAGTAGCGGTGTTTGAACTTTGAACTGTTGGTTCTCTTAACTATACTAGGCATAGTAGTCATAAGTTGATGGGTTAATTTTTTTTAAGGATGGCTAGGAATTGTTTATCAAACATTTATTGCCATTACCTGTATGTGGAAGAGGGTGATCTCTCGGTATTCTAATTTTTCTTTCTAAATATGATCATAACTTACGAAGGTGGGCTAAATCCATAATTGTATCATGAATTTTCCGTGGTGTAGTAGAAACAAGCCTTGCTGATTTTCTTTCCTGTGCCCAAATTGCTCAGTGCTATGCTGAAAAACAGGCTCTTGGCGAAGTGAGCTAGGAGCTCTTGGATACTCAAGTGAACCCTGCTGTATGGGAGATCAGCGGGCACATGGTGCTGAAGCAAAAGAAAGATTATGAAGAGGCATCAGAGGACTATGCTTGGAGGCTGCTGGCTGAGGTCCTTGATGATGTTATAGGATTGTCTTTTTTTTCTTTTTTGAGTTGTTTTCCTGTAGAGATAGATCCTGTTGTTCTGGTAATTGCTGTTTATATTTCTGACTTAAGAGTTTTGAGCTGGCTGGGTAATTTGTTGTGCTGCTGAACATCCATTTCGGTGTTTTTCTTTGTTTTGCTGTTCCGCTTCTTTTAGCTGCCCTTACTCCTTCCCCTCCACCTTCCCTTCCTTTTATATATTTCTTTAGTACTTCTTTCCCGTTTCATGGATCAGTAAGATGTATGGTGGATTTCCATGTTGAGAGCGAGCAAGCGAAGTTGTGGCTTAAGTCGGCCCACGACACCGTCGTCGTCGAGAAATGCCACCTTGAGAATGAGGTCTGCTTCTCTCTTCCAAGTTACTATAGATGTGGTTTAGTATTCAAGAACTGCATCATATAAAGATGCTCCATAGTTATTGAGGCTCATCGGAGAAGATAACCAAGTATTTTGTTTGGCATGCAGCTTATGAAACTAAAGGAGAAACTTGCAGAGGCCGAAGTGTCCATGAGGAAGCTCTCCCAAGCAGTGAATGGAGCTTCTGGCTACAACGGTGGCGGCGGCGAGGGTGAGGGCAGCCCTACCTCGTCCTTCTCAACAGTTACTTACCATCCTCTAGTTGGAGAATTTGGGGTGGATGGAGAAGCTGACCTCATGTACATACCAGAGTATAATTTTAGTAACTACATGATGGAGTGGGGTAATCTCTTTGGAATGTAAGAAACCATTATCAGTACTGTCATAATTTCGTGATTAATCCGTGTAAATTATGTCATTTTCGCTATTTTAAGTATTTTGACTGATAGAATCCTTCTCTAGTCATTGAACTTGTAAGTACACTTGAAGTAGGTTCTAATTTGTTGTAATTGTTTGCTCTCAATGTAATTCTAGCTGCAGTAGCTTCCAAAGTTTTATGAGAAAAAGAAGTATATAGTTGTATATCTCTTCTTTTTATTTTTGTTCAAAGCTGGCAGCTTATAAGAACAAAGCTCTGGGTACCCTCCACTGACCATGTTTTAAATCCTTAAGAACAAGTAGGTTACTTTTCTGGTAAACGTTTTGCTTCTAAATGAGAAATAAAAAAAAGAAAGCACTGCGTTCTACATTTTTTTAGTTATTCTTTCTTTTTTTTAAAGTCAAGCTGGCAGCTCATATTAACAAAGTTCTTTTAAACCATATTCTCCTGGCAATGCTTTAACTTTCAGTCCAAACTGCAGTATTTACCATGTTGCTAACATGAGGCCTATGCTGTTTGATGTGGATTTGAAGGTTCAAGCAAGTTATCAAGGTGAGCATGTTCCTCTGGTTTCTCTGATGAGCAGATTGAATGGCAAAGCAATTATAGGACACCCTGTTCAAATTGAAATACTCAAAGAAGAACTGATCCACTTGTTTCTAGAAATCTTTTTGGTCTGGATGAAAATACAGCATGCCCACCCTGTTAGCCTTGGAGGTTGCAATTCTTCTGGTTCATTTATTCATAGTGGTTTTTCACCTTCTGTTACAGCATCCTCCTCTGCTGGAGTTCTTAGGCAGATACCTTGCAGAGTTGAGCTTACTTGACTATGGCTGTGTTCAGTTCTTGCCATCAGTAGCTGCTGCTTCAGCTCTTTTTTGTCGCAAGATTGACTGTTAATCGAAAATCCAACCCTTGGGTAAGAGCATGTTACTCCAAATGTTTATGGTTTCAGTTACAGGGCTTCTTAGTATATATACTGCCTGTCTTTCTTGGATGTGCCCAATTTTCTTGATGCATTTTTCCAGAACAAAATACTTCAACACTGCAGTGATTATAGGCCGTCTGAGCTAAAGTAGTGCATTCATGCCATACATGATTTGCAATTGAACAAGAAAGGATCCTCTTTGTTGGCTATTAGAGAGAAGTACAAGCAGCATAGGGTAGGTTCCTGTCTTCTACCCTGCCATCAGTTTTACTTAGTAGTTGCAAGATTCAAAACCTTAAGTTCAATTTCATTGGGCTGACGAGCACTCTTTTTGTTGAACAGTTAAAGTGTGTATCTGCATTGCTTCCTCCCTCAGAGATTCCTGCGTCATATTTTGAAGACCTCAAAGAATAATTTTCACAAGGAGAATTGTGATGTGCGACCGAAAGAATTGATGCTCCGTGATTAGATAACCTGAAGCTGGAAAATGGATGATTCAAGCGAGATACCTGAAGCTCCTGCAATGTCTTTGAAATTTTCCATCTTACCTTCATACCTTGCTCCGAGGATGCAGACGAGAAACACAGAGGAGATCTTTTGCTCCAGAAGCCATCAAAACTTGCTGGGCATTGTTCCTTCTAACTTAAAAGAAGTAATCAAACTTTGGCATTGACATCACTAGATTTTATGTATCATAAACCTCGCAACAAGAAGTCTTTTAAGGCATCATTTTTGTATGATTTAGAATCTTTCACTCAATCTCCAAGATGGAATTGTACCCAATCAAGATCCTCCTTTTTTATGTTTAAGCATAATAATATGTTAATCCTTGTTCATTGTCTATTTAGATGTTTTATAATTGTCGTCTGAAATTGAGTTGCTGTGTGATAGTTGAGCCTCTTAAGAAGACACCTGTGTCTTTTTCAAGGGACACAGCCTTGGATGGTGAAGATGCTGGTGGTCTTCAATATAGAGACAGAGAAAGCAAACCTCAAGTTCACAACTACCAGAAGTTCGCAACCCATAGGTTTGACTATGCCGACGCTTTTAAGCGTCGGCATAGTCCAAAACAAAATACGGCATGAAGCGTGGGTTGAAGTACGCCGACGCTTTTAAGCGTCGGGTTTGTATAAAATGAACGACGCTTAAAAGCATCGGCATAGTCAAACACAAAATACGGTGGGAAGCGTCGGTTGAAGTACGCCGACGCTTTTAAGCGTCGGGTTTGTATAACGTGAACGACGCTTAAAAGCGTCAGCATAGAGCGACGACGCTTTTTTGACGCGTCGGGTTAAACCCGACCCACGCCCACCTGCCCGACGTCTGACCCACGCTTTGTGATGCGTGGCTGGAAATTCGCCGACGCTTAAAAGCGTCGGGATAGACCAAAAAAAGCGCCGGGAGATATCCTTTCTTTTGTAGTGTATCCAGCTGAAAATTACAACCCAACAATAAAAACTGCAAACTTAGACAATTACATATTTAGATAAAATACAAATTACATTATCCCATTAACATAATAACAAACATGCATCTTTGTGCATTCAAAAGTTCATAATTCTTGAAGCCTGTAGAACATCCTTGCATCTTCTAACTCTCAAAACCTACAAACACAAAATTGAAACATTAGCAATTGTTGATTGAACAAGAATAGGTGAACTTTCGCTTGCCATTGACATAAGCCTATCAAAAAATTATACAACTAATTATACAAAAAATTCAGTTCATAAGAATTATCCTATCAACAAACCATTCCTTCATTACTTGGGATAGTAATATTTATCATAATACAAATAAAGCACCATCCAACCGAAAAAAAAAAAAAATCAGAACTCAGGGGAGAAGAAACTGAGAGGAGAAAATTCAGAGAATCTCCACCCTCCAAGAAGTCCATCTCCAATCCCCCGATCTTTCTTCCTGATGGCCCAGCTGGAACTGGAGCAATGTGAGGGAAGGAAAACCAAGACCAAAACCAAAAAAGAGAAGGGATGAAAGATCTCAAGCCAACCAAATCCCTCCTCCCTCTTTCTCTGTCTCCCGTCTCCACCCAAAACAAAACCACCGTCTCCACCCAAAACAAAACCACTGTCCCCACTCTTCCACTGTTCCGAGCTCTCTCGCTGCCCCCCCACCTCTCTCTCTCTCTCTTTCTCTCTCTCCGGGCTTGGGCAAAATCTACCGGGATCGAGCTCGAAGAGGAGGAGGAGGAGGAGAAAACTCTTATCGGTGACTGTGAGTCGGTGACCGGAGCCGCGGAGGTTGCCGTCCGGGGGAGAAGGACGCGAAGAGCCGCCAGCCGGTCGTTGAAGAGGCGACGACACCGAGAGGAGGCGACGGCTACAGGGAAACCGGCGGAATCGGCTACAGGGAGCGGCTATCAGGCTCTCAGCGAGGGAAAAGGGGGGGCGGGGGCGGCGGCGGCTCTCAGCGAGGGAGGGGGGGGGGCGGCGGCGGCTCTCAGCAAGGGAGGGGAGGGGAAGGAAAAGGAAGGAAAAGGGGTAGGGTTTCTTAAAAATTTTTAATATATTATAACAGGATTTTATAGCCGGGCCGGGCCGAACCAGGCCATTTTTAAAGTTTCCAGGCCCGGCCCGATTTTTTTGGTCGGGCCGCTTTTCCTGCCCAGGCCCGACCAATGGGCCCTTTTCAATGCCCAAGCCCGAAAAATTTCGGGCCGGGCCGGGCGGGCTGGGCGGGCCAGAAGGCCCGTGATCACCTGTATTCCCGACATATAGTCCATGCATACCCACCAACAAACACTATAATTTAATATTATAATTCATGAATAATATAACTATACATAATATTCGTAATCCGTGAATTATCTTTGCTATCTTCAGACTTGCACTTGGTCCGAGGTGAAACAGCGCGTCAAAAAGTTTACGACAAACTAGCACTTTCAAGGGAGGGCGTAGAGTCCTCGATCGCTGAGTTGCAAAGGAAGGAAGACCTAGGGGGTATGCTCCCAAAGGACGATATGGCTGATCTCCGGGGATTGCTCGCGACTCACCACTCGCTGTTACGTCAACATGAGACTTTCTGGCAACAGAAATCTCGGGTGCAGTGGGTAAGCGAGGGGATCGTAATACTAGGTTCTTCCATCGGACTACGGTTATACGGAGACGGAGGAGCATGATTCACTCTCTGCGAGATGGGTCTGGACATCGAGTGGAGGGCGAGCCTGCCATCCGTCAGGTCTTACTCGACTTTTTCCGTACTAGATGGACGGAGGATGAGGAGGCCAGTGATGGGGACCGCCCTCTGAGGGTGGATGTGGGTATTCGTTACGCTGAGAGTGTATCCTTGATCTGGCCGGTGTCGGCGCTGGAGGTACAGGAGGCAGTCTGGGCCTTGACTCCGGACAAGGCCCCTGGACCTGATGGCTTTCCTCCTTTCTTCTTTCGGCAGTACTGGAGTATCATCCGACTAGCGGTGGTGGAGGCTATTCAGTGCTTCTTTACCCAGGCAGCTATGCCTGTGGGTTGGAAGGCTACCTTCATCACGCTCATACCTAAGCGTCAGAATGCGACCGAGCCCTGTCACTCTCGTCCTATCAGCTTGTGCACAACCTTATACAAGGTTGTGGCAAGAATTATGGTGGGCAGGATGAAGCCCCTCTTACCTGACATCATTAGCCAGGAGCAGGGGGCTTTTGTGGCTGGCAGAAATATTTCTCACAATGTTATGTTGGCCCAGGAAATGATATGGGATCTTCGGCGAGCTTCGAAGTGGAACAGCCTAATGGCAGTCAAGCTGGATATGGAGCGGGCTTATGATAGGATCAGGTGGAGTTTTCTTCAGCGGGCGTTGGAGGCTTACGATTTCCCTAGGCAGTGGATTGATTGGGTGATGGGGTGTGTCCGTGGGCCAAAATTTTCTATCTTGGTCAACGGCACACCGTCATCCTTCTTTGAGTCCACCTTAGGATTACGACAGGGATGCCCCTTATCCCCTTACTTGTTTATTATCTGTGCTGATATCTTGTCACGGTCTTTGGAGAGGGTGTGCGCCAGCCGGGAGATGGAGGCCTATGTCCCAGCCCCGGGGGCTTGCCCTATCTTCCATTTACTCTTTGCTGATGATTGTCTTCTTTTGACCAGGGCATGGATTTCAGACGCTCAGGTTCTCCACAAGGTGGTGGCTGACTACTGCGCGGCGTCCGGCCAGAGAGTGAATTTGCTTAAGTCTACCATTTCTTTCAGCCCCAGTACGAAGAGCAGAGTCAGACAGGAGATCAGAGGGATATTGCAGATACCAAAGCAGGAGGGGGCGCTCACCTACCTAGTGTTAGCATCCCTCATATGTCATGAAAATTTCGAAATAATTTTCAGATTGCAGCGGAAAAACATATGCGGGATCCGTTCATCGCATGAACGTATTTTAAAACCATTCGTTTGTAGATAGATTAGAATTAAATTATTTTAAATTAATTTAAAATCATTAAGAAGATCAGATCTTCATCTTGTGCGGGTAGATGGTCTCCGCAAATCCGATTTACGTGGTATTTGATCAAGGCTCAGTGGAAGCCGCACACGCGTCCGGCCTCTACAGGTATCCACACGAAGTACTGACTCGATCGAAGCCTTTGGATCTCACCGGGGTGCTAGCTCCCTTGCAGAGATGGCTATGGATGGCTGAAGTCCTCTCCTTTGAATCAACCTTTGATTGGCTTGAGAGGAAGAAGAAGAAGGATGGATTTAGGAAGAAAAAACAAGACCCGCAGCCTTTCTCTTTTTCTTCCTTTTTGGAACCAAGATGAAGAAGGAAGAGGGCGTCCCAAGCTTTTCTTTTTCTTCTCTTGATTGTGGCTCAAAGGAGGAAGATGGAGGAGGGTGCTCACGGCTGGAATGAGGAGAAAAACATTCATTTTGGCCGAAATTCCATGCTCCCTTTTTAATTGCAAAGGGATAAAGATGAGCTCCTATTTTTTAGGAGCTCATCCTTATCTCTATTTCATGCCACCTAGGAGGGGCATGCGCCCCTGCTTTTTCTCCCACGCATGGCTCAAAGGGAGGGGCATATTCCCCTCCCTCTTATCCATTTAAATCTGCCGCTTATCAAATTAATGGGTGATTTAATTTGGGTCTAGTGCATGAGTCCAATCCTAGTCAAAATAGGACTTGTATGGACCTATTTCAATTTCCTCCCAAGCCTAATCTAATTAGGACTTAATTGAACCATGACTCTATTGAACTCTTCAATCCTAATCCAATTAGGAGTCATGAAATTAATTAGATTAAATTTAAAATTAATTAGGACTTAAGAAAATTCTAATCTAATCAGGACTTGTTCAAATTTCAGCCCTAAGACAATTAGGACATTAGAAATCCTATTCCAAGTAGGACTCTAATTTAATTTGAAATCCTAATCCAATTAGGACTCCATGATTTCCACTCCAAGTAGGACTCATGATCAAGTCCAATTAATTAAATTAAATTACAATCCGATTGCAATTATTCCTTTTTCTAACCACTAACTCTTAGCGGGTTTTCATTTATCAATCTAATTGATTATTTGTGATTCTTAATCACAATTCAACCATTGGATCGATCAATACTTCTAATGTGTGTGACCCCATAGGTTCTATTCTGACTGGTAGTGAGATATATTGCGATCTCTATCACAATATCATTGAAAACTCCTTTCAATGGGTTGAAACAATTTCAACTCAACTCATCAAGGTTTATCGACCATCAAGATGATCCCTGTGAGTCTCACCATCCACCAGTGACACCTAGCAGTATGTAGTGGCCACCCAGCAGAATAGAATGATGAACCTCTAGGTGCAGTTATCGTATGATACAGTCCTTCTATCGTGGATCCCTACAGACCGGAGGTCATGGATAACTCGTCAAACCCCGTCGTCTGTCATATGTCTAGATTTATTCGACTTGAGTTCGATAGTGGAAAACTCTTTGTCCACTGTATATTATTGCCCTGGCCAAGGTTTTAGAACTCTGTCTAATAAATCACATAGGATCACTCCTCTTCTATCAAGGTCGATAGATTCCATGTAAGTGCATACCCTACTCCTACAGTGAACCTACTGCAGCCAATCTACACAACAAGGACCCATATGACTAGAGACCATATATATGTGCAGTCAAACTACAATAACCTCACTGTGAGTAGCCGAAGCACCGCAGGTCAAAGGACCAGTCACACTACTGCAACATCAAGTAAGTCACTGACGAGTGGATAGACATCCAAGTGACTTCTTATCTTGGTCACGCTCAGTACCCTTGTTCTCTAACAAGCACCTGCACTCTCACTTCAGTGTCCCTATACTGTGGACTCGAGTCTCGTCCATCCATAAGGAAAGCGATCTGTGCACTAATCGGATCGATCACCGTCCTCGTGATGATCCATTGATTAGGAGCATTTAGAAATTAATCACCAATGATACATGGCTCAAATTCTCAACTCTTGAGAATATGTATCATCATCTTATTAATTTCTTGGACGATTTATAGACACATAAACAATATGAAGGAAAAGATGCCCATTTATTATTCAATAATAATAAAGTCAAGTACAAATTTATGTCCCAGAATAAATAATGTGTCTGCCAGATTGGCTTCTAGGGCATACATCTAACAATCTCCCACTTGCACTAAAGCCAATCAGCCATATATCTAAGTCCCATTTTCTCAAGATGGGCTTCAGTCTTCTGCTGACTTAGCTGTTTAATGAGCGGGTCTGCCACGTTATCCGCGGAGTCTACTCTCTATACCTCGATAGTCGCGTATGAGGTGGAAACGCCGCTCTATGTGCTTGGACTTCTGATGAGACCTTGGCTCCTTAGCGAGAGCTATGGCGCCATTATTATCGCAGTAGAGTGTGATGGCATCTGATGGCATTACATCTAGCTCTGCAATGAATTTCTTGAACCAGAAGGCTTCCTTTGCAGCTTCAGAGGCGGCGATATACTCAGCTTCCATGGTAGAATCAGCAATGATCGGTTGTTTGGAACTCTTCCAATTTACCGTACCACCATTGCACAAGAACACATATCCAGATGTAGACTTTCTATTATCAATATCAGTTATAAAGTCTGAATCTGTGTATCCTTCTACCTTTAACTCCGATGCTCCTCCAAAGACCAAGAATAAATCTTTAGTTCTTCTTAAGTACTTAAGAATGTTCTTCACAGCTGTCCATTGCTCTTCGCCTGGATTCGACTGATATCTGCTAGTGACACTCACAGCAAGGGCTATATCAGGTCGTGTACATAGCATGGCATACATGAGGCTCCCTATTGCAGAAGCATAAGGAATCCTGCTCATGCGTTGAATCTCTTCAGATGTGTTGGGGCACATCTTTTTGGAGAGATGAATCCCATGCCTAAGGGGTAATAGACCCCTCTTGGAGTTTTCCATACTGAACCTCTTCAGTACCTCCTCTATGTACATCTTCTGTGATAGGCCAAGCAACCTCTTAGATCTATCTCTATAGATCTTAATCCCCAAAATGTAGGATGCTTCCCCAAGGTCTTTTATGGAGAACTCTTTTGACAACCAGACCTTGACCGAGGTTAGTATGGGAACATCATTCCCAATCAAGAGGATGTCATCCACGTACAGTACGAGGAACACGACAGCACTCCCACTAACCTTCTTGTAAACACATGGTTTCTCTTCGTTCTTGATGAAATCAAACGATTTGATTGCATCATTGAAACGAGTATTCCAGCTCCGAGATGCTTGCTTTAGTCCATAGATGGACCTTTGCAGCTTGCAGACCTTGTGATCTCTATCACTAGAAGTGAAACCCAAAGGCTGCTCCATATAGATATCTTCATCAAGATATCCATTCAGAAAAGCAGTTTTCACATCCATCTGCCATATTTCATAATCATGAAACGCTGCAATGGCAAGCAATGTTCGAATGGATTTTAGCATAGCTACAGGTGAAAAAGTCTCCTGATAGTCAACGCCTTCGCGCTGACTATACCCTTTCGCCACTAGCCTTGCCTTATAGGTCTCTACCTTTCCATCCGAATCTATCTTCCTTTTATAGATCCATTTGCATCCAATAGGTACTATACCTTCTGGTGGATCTACTAAGGTCCAGACTTGGTTGGAATACATGGAGTCTATCTCTGACTTCATGGCTTCCAGCCATTTTTCGGAATCGATATCTGATATCGCCTCGTTGTAGGTATTGGGATCCTGTACATGTTCCCTATCTCCCATGAGAAATATTTTCTCGGTGTCCTCTACTAGTATACCTAAGTATCTATCGGGAGGATGGGAGACCCTACTAGATCTACGAGGTGGAGGAGGTACTATGTGTACTGGCTCTATGTGAATAGGTTCTATAGGATCCATTACTCGTTGCTTTTCAGAGACTTTCTCTTCAAGCTCAATTTTCCTCCCACTGCCTCTATTAAGGATAAACTGTTTTTCCAGAAAGACGGCATGTCGGCTCACAAACACATTGTGATCCTCTAAGATGTAAAAATTGTATCCTAATGACTCTTTAGGATATCCAATGAAACGAGCACTTATGGTCCTAGACTCTAACTTGTCCGCCTGTAGTCGCTTGACGTGGGCCGGACATCCCCAAATCTTGAGATGACCAAGACTCGGCTTCTTACCATGCCATATCTCATACGGTGTGGTAGGAACGGATTTAGAGGGAACTCTATTCAATAAATAAATTGCGGATAATAAGGCATCTCCCCAAAGAAACATAGGTAGATTAGTGAAGCTCATCATGGATCCAATAGAGTCCGATTCCTCCTTTCTGACACCCCGTTGAGTTGAGGTGTACCCGGAGGCGTCCATTGTGAGACTATGCCATTTTTCTTGAGATAATCCCGAAATTTCCCACTAAGGTATTCTCCTCCTCGATCTGATCGAAGAACCTTAAGGATTTTTCCAGTCTGTTTTTCTACTTCATTTCTGAACTCTTTGAACTTTTCAAAAGACTCAGATTTGTATCTCATAAGATACACATACCCATATCGTGAATAGTCATCGGTAAAGGTAATGAAGTATGAATAACGACCCCTGGCTAGCACATCGAATGGGCCACACACATCAGTGTGTACGAGGGTAAGTATTTCAGTGGTCCTCTCCCCATGTCCTACAAAGGGTAATCTAGCCATTTTTTCTTGAAGACAGGACTCACAAACTGGATATGACTCGGAAGTCAATGGGCCAAGAAGCCCATCTTTCTCCATTTTATTCATTCTGTCCTCTCCAATATGGCCAAGCCTGAGGTGCCACAAATACTTCTGGTTTATCTCATCTCTGGATCTTTTAGATCCTATGGGATTCACCACTTGTTCAGATACATTCACAGACACATCAATATGCAAGTGATAGAGACTGTCAATCATGAAACCACGTGCAACTAATTTATTTCTAAAATAAATAGAACAGCAGTCTTTTTTAAATGTCATAACATGACCATCCTATGCTAAACATGAAACAGAAATCAAATTTCTGCTAGCAGCAGGGACATAATAACAGTCTCTAAGTAATAAACTAAATCCAGACGGTAATCGCAGAGGATAGGTGCCCACAGCTACAGCAGCAACTTTTGCCCCGTTGCCAACCCGAAGGGTCACTGCACCTTCCGCCAGCCTCCTACTTTCCTTTAGATCCTGCATAGTAGTGCACAAATGAGCACTAGAACCAGAATCTATAACCCAACTAGAAGTAGAAGAAACCGTAAGGTTAGTTTCAATCACGAGCAAGTCTAGCATACCTTCAGAAGGTGTGTCCTTTTTGTTCTTCAGGCTCTCGAGGTATGAAGGGCAGTTCCTTTTCCAGTGGCCGTTGACGTTGCAGTGGAAACATTTTGCTTTGTCATTAGCCTTTTTCTTATGAACTTCCTTCTTAGGCTTTTTGTCTTTGTTGTGCTTCTTTGCAGACTTCTTTTTCTTCCAAGTAAACTTTCTCTTGGAACCAGAAGTCAGCTCAGTAGCCAGAACAGAGCCCCTTGAACCTTTTAAGGCCCCTTCAGCAGTTACCAACATGTTCAACAACTCGGTCTTCGTGCATTCAATTTTATTCATATGGTAGTTTACTATAAACTGACCAAATGAATCAGGAAGGGATTGCAGGATCAGATCTATCTGCAGTTCCTTATGCATGGACATACTGAGCTTCTCAAGCTCCTCGAGGTCCTTGATCATAGTCAGACAATGATCCTGGACAGACTGCCCCTCGCGCATCTTTGCCTTGAAGAGCCTCTTGGACACTTCAAAGCGTGCAGTGCAGCTCTGCTCACCATACAACTCTTGCAGGTGAGCCAGTATTTTTCTAGCAGTCTTTATGTTCTCATGCTGGCATTGAAGTTCGTTAGTCATGGATGCCATGATATAGCACTTGACCCTAATGTCGTCATCAGTCCACTTCTGATGCGTCTCACGCTGATCATCAGTAGGACGTGCTGGTAGCCTAGGGATATCATTCTCGAGCACATACCCTATTTTCTCACAATTCAGAATAATTTTCAGGTTCCTAAGCCAGTCTCTATAGTTGGTTCCGGTCAGTCTGTTGGTCTCAAGGATTCGGGTCAAAGGGTTTGAAGCTGACATTGTGATCTGTAGAGAGTAAAGATTCTAGTTAGACTTTGTACTTGAACTTAATTTGTTCTAGGAACTTTTAAAACAAATATGCTCCCACTATTTTCTCGAATCCCTCATACTCCCCTGATGGAGAAACGAAAACCCTACGCGACTAGAATTTTCAGTGGGTACTGCGGTCTCACCGATTTACATGCCGCCTCACCTAACAGTTATTGGTGACATATAAATGGATGAGTGTACAACTCTTGTACAATGCTTCTCAAGCAAATTGCAGTGGTACTTGGTCTCTAAGTGATGAAGACCTCACCCAACAGTTATTGGTCCCATTACTTAGTTAAGTCAGACCCACCGTATAACCGCAGAAATAAAGTCGTCATTGGGTCCTCACCTAACAATTATTGGTGCCCAACCCCACCTTTACCCCGCAACATCTCATGTCTAATAGAGAGGTCCAGTCCCCCGATGCAACTTGCTCACTGTGTCCAGCCGAGACAAATCAACACCGAAAAGACCTTAGCAGCTCTACTACGGTGGAAGACCTATGGACTTAATATTGCATAATCAAGTCTTAGTGTTTGCAACTTGAGTTCTTCATAAGAGGTAATCGAACAATTGGCCAGGTAAGCAGGTGGGAGGCTCCCCTTACTCAGAGAGTAAGGTCCTAATTAAGTAACCACCTTATAGGCTTGCCTAGACACCAATTAGATCAATTAATCTAATATGACTAACTTATGTTGGTTCACTCTCGACTGATTAGGGAGGTTTCGATTTAGGTCTCACTTGATCGCGTATTCACATCTCATGCAAATATAAATCTACCCGCATAAACATAAGCATTAAACATCCAGGCATTTATCAAAAATAAAATTAAATGGTGATGATCATGGATCCAGGATGGGGTCATTTTACAAGCACATGCACGTCAATTGGTTTGATCGTCTTCAACTCTTGACTCGATCTTGATCCTCTAGGTCCAATTGTGATCAACTCCTTGATCCATCTTCAATCAACCCTTGATCTCGATCCGCGCATGTTGAGCTTGTTGATGTACATATCGATCAACCATCGACGTGCAACACACATCACAGATTACATCCCAGATTGCTTTAAAAATTAAATAAAAATAAAAATAAAATTACAACCCTTTTCATGAGACACGCAGGTCTCTAATACATGAATTTAAGATGCACACAGGCATCTGAAAATTAAAATTACATGCATCACAGAACATCGCAGAACATTTCAGCACATTCAAAGGGTCCATCCATGATCATCACCATACGCATCACATGCATAAAAATTATTTTTCAGATCTGATATTTAACTGATTATTTCATCTCATGACTTGCTGATCATGCTAGATTTGACTCTAAATATTTGTAATCACATTATCAAAGCTTTAGAATCATTAATCTAAGCATCTAATAATTAGTATGCAGAAAAATCAGCAAGCTGAAAATTCTACATACATAAATTTCAGCAGGCATAATCCATTAAATTTCAGATCTAAAATGCCTTGAAAAATTTAATTCTAATCTTAATCTACATAACCATGGCTCTGATACCACTGTTAGCATCCCTCATATGTCATGAAAATTTCGAAATAATTTTCAGATTGCAGCGGAAAAACATATGCGGAATCCGTTCATCACATGAACGTATTTTAAAACCATTCGTTTGTAGATAGATTAGAATTAAATTATTTTAAACCATTTTAAAATCATTAAGAAGATCAGATCTTCATCTTGTGCGGGTAGATGGTCTCCGCAAATCTGATTTACGTGGTATTTGATCAAGGCTCAATGGAAGCCGCACACGCGTCCGGCCTCTACAGGTATCCACACGAAGTACTGACTCGATCGAAGCCTTTGGATCTCACCGGGGTGCTAGCTCCCTTGCAGAGATGGCTATGGATGGCTGAAGTCCTCTCCTTTGAATCAACCTTTGATTGGCTTGAGAGGAAGAAGAAGAAGGATGGATTTAGGAAGAAGAAAACAAGACCCGCAGCCTTTCTCTTTTTCTTCCTTTTTGGAACCAAGATGAAGAAGGAAGAGGGCGTCCCAAGCTTTTCTTTTTCTTCTCTTGATTGTGGCTCAAAGGAGGAAGATGGAGGAGGGTGCTCACGGCTGGAATGAGGAGAAAAACATTCAGCCGAAATTCCATGCTCCCTTTTTAATTGCAAAGGGATAAAGATGAGCCCCTATTTTTTAGGAGCTCATCCTTATCTCTATTTCATGTCACCTAGGAGGGGCATGCGCCCCTCCTTTTTCTCCCACGCATGGCTCAAAGGGAGGGGCATATTCCCCTCCCTCTTATCCATTTAAATCTGCCACTTAATCAAATTAATGGGTGATTTAATTTGGGTCTAGTGCATGAGTTCAATCCTAGTCAAAATAGGACTTGTATGGACCTATTTCAATTTCCTCCCAATCCTAATCTAATTAGGACTTAATTGAACCATGACTCTATTGAACTCTTCAATTCTAATCCAATTAGGAGTCATGAAATTAATTAGATTAAATTTAAAATTAATTAGGACTTAAGAAAATCCTAATCTAATCAGGACTTGTTCAAATTTCAGCCCTAAGACAATTAGGACATTAGAAATCCTATTCCAAGTAGGACTCTAATTTAATTTGAAATTCTAATCCAATTAGGACTCCATGATTCCCACTCCAAGTAGGACTCATGATCAAGTCCAATTAATTAAATCCAATTAATTAAATTAAATTACAATTCGATTGCAATTATTCCTTTTTCTAGCCACTAACTCTTAGCGGGTTTTCATTTATCAATCTAATTGATTATTTGTGATTCTTAATCACAATTCAACCATTGGATCGATCAATACTTCTAATGTGTGTGACCCCATAGGTTCTATTCTGACTGGTAGTGAGATATATTGCGATCTCTATCACAATATCATTGAAAACTCCTTTCAATGGGTTGAAACAATTTCAACTCAACTCATCAGGGTTTATCGACCATCAAGATGATCCCTGTGAGTCTCACCATCCACCAGTGACACCTAGCAGTATATAGTGGCCACCCAGCGGAATAGAATGATGAACCTCTAGGTGCAGTTATCGTATGATACAGTCCTTCTATCGTGGATCCCTACAGACTGGAGGTCATGGATAACTCGTCAAACTCCGTCGTCTGTCATATGTCTAGATTTATTCGACTTGAGTTCGATAGTGGAAAACTCTTTGTCCACTGTATATTATTGCCCTGGCCAAGGTCTTAGAACTCTGTCTAATAAATCACATAGGATCACTCCTCTTCTATCAAGGTCGATAGATTCCATGTAAGTGCATACCCTACTCCTACAGTGAACCTACGGCAGCCAATCTACACAACAAGGACCCATATGACTAGAGACCATGTATATGTGCAGTCAAACTACAATAACCTCACTGTGAGTAGCCAAAGCACCGCAGGTCAAAGGACCAGTCACACTACTGCAACATCAAGTAAGTCACTGACGAGTGGATAGACACCCAAGTGACTTCTTGTCTTGATCACGCTCAGTACCCTTGTTCTCTAACAAGCACCTGCACTCTCACTTTAGTGTCCCTACACTGTGGACTCGAGTCTCGTCCATCCATAAGAAAAGCGATCTGTGCACTGATCGGATCGATCACCATCCTCGTGATGATCCATTGATCAGGAGCATTTAGAAATTAATCACCAATGATACATGGCTCAAATTCTCAACTCTTGAGAATATGTATCATCATCTTATTAATTTCTTGGACGATTCATAGACACATAAACAATATGAATGAAAAGATGCCCATTTATTATTCAATAATAATAAAGTCAAGTACAAATTTATGTCCCAGAATAAATAATGTGTCTGCCAGATTGGCTTCTAGGGCATACATCTAACACCTAGGCGTTCCTATTACTGGCCGGAAGCTACGGGTGGCAGAGTGCTCGGGTTTGGTGCAGCGAGTCCAGAGCAGGTTGGAGGGATGGAGGGCGTCCTCCCTATCCATGATGGGGAGAGTGACACTGGTTAGAGCGGTGCTGGGATCCATACCGGTGTATCTTATGGCCAACACAGTGGTTCCGAAGACGATTCTGTTGAGGATCGAGCGCCTTCTTCGGAGCTTCTTGTGGGGGTCATACGGTGGAGGTCACGGAGTGCACCTGGTGGCATGGGAGCATGTTTGCCTTCCTACTGGCGAGGGTGGCTTGGGGGTGCAGTTCCTCATAGTGAGGCGCGAGGCGCTCCTTGCTCGGCACGCGACTCGGTTCCTCTTAGAGCCACATGGCCTCTGGAGTCAGGTGATGGCAGCTAGATATGGTCGGGGGTTTCAGTGACGAGGGGGGGGTCGTCGAATCGCCTTTAGATTGGCCATGAAGCAGAAATTGGAAATATGCCATTTGCCTTGAGCAGCCACTATCCAAATACCAGCAGTTTTTGTTGACCTTGGCTGCAAGACACTCCTACACAAGCAGATTATATAATTTTAGGTACTCAAGTTTTCTTGGGTCCTTCATGGTTAGTCATGTTGGTTCCTTTTGGAACCCATACCCTTTTAATTTTCCTTTTTGTTTTACCTTTCCTAAAATTACACACATTTGCTTTATGACCTATAGTTCCACAACAAAAGCAGGTTATTTTCTTAGTTTTACTTTCTCCAGCTTTAACAAAGAAGTTACTAAGAAGTTTTTGTTTATTTCTTGGTTTATACCCTAAACCCGCTTTATTAAATACTGCTCGTTGACTATTGAGTATCATATTTAACTTTTCAGAACTACATGTAAATTTTTCAACCAAAGGTTTGTATTTGTTAAGTTCTTTGGTTAGTGTTTGATTTTCTGCCTTTAGATCATTTAGTTCTTTTGTGAGATCCTTGTTTAAGATTTGTTTATGGTTTTTAAGTTCTGAAAGTTCCTTAGTTAGTTTTTCATTATCCTTAGTTAAGGTATTAGTCTTTTGAGTTAAAAGTTGGTTGCTTGTCTTAAGGTCTATATTTTCTTTGGTGATTAAATCCTTATCCTTAACTAATGAATCATACTTACGGATATAAGTTTGGTTAGTTACTTTTAATTCTCTATTTTTAACATTTATAGCCTTATATTCAATCATTAGTTCATTAAAAGCATCATAAAGCTCATCAAAAGTAAAATCTAAAGGCGATTCGAGCGTTACCTCATTTCCATATACCTCCTTCATGTGGCGCGAGATCAGGAGGTATATGCCATTTGTATTGGCACATACTAGGTGTTTGATTGGTGACGGCCAGAGTATTGATGTGACCGGTGATTCATGGGTGGACTCCCTTCCCCTGAGTTGCTGGCCGACTATGGTTGATACCGAGGCAGTGGAGGGACTACGGGTGTGTGACCTCCTAGTCCCAGGAGGGGCAGAGTGGGATGAGGCCAGACTCAGGTTGTTGTTCAGGGCACACCTAGCTGCAAGGATTCGGTCCCTTCCGTTACCTGAATGTGGGGGGGCGGACGTCAGGGTGTGGGGTACCTCGAACCGAGCCAGTGTCAGACTGGGAGATCTTTCCCGCATTATTCAGGCGGAGCATGAGTCGAGGCCGGACTGCACCTGGACTTGGAGGTCGGGACTTCACCCGAGGGTAGCTCTCTTCCTATGGAAGATATGCTGGGACCGTTTTCCGACGAGAGCAGAGCTGAGCAGGCGAGGCGGGGGGGTCTCGGTAGAGTGTGAGACGTGTGGAGCTGAGGAATCAGTGGACCATATGCTCTTCCAGTGTACATGGGCGAGGGCGACATGGCAGTGGACTGGGATCCCGCAGGGAGCGCGGAGTGCGCGACTACAGTTTCTCAGGGTGATACGACAGTGGTTAGCCAGTTCACAGACTCGCGAGGAGGGTATCAGAGCAACTTGCACAGCATATCAAATTTGGTTGGCTAGGAATGCTCATACTCTTGGCGAGCGTAGGATGTCACCGAGGTTTGTGGCAGAGCTTGCTCGGGCACAGGCCACAGAGATCAGGCCCACCCTATTTACAGACAGACCTTTGACAGCTTGGGACACCTGGGGCTCCCCTCTTGCTTCGGCAGCTCCTCGGATGGTGTTTTTCACCTGGAAGCCCCACCCCCGAGCTTCCTCAAGGTCAACTTCGATGGGTCGTTTTTGGATGGCGGCACGCATGGCGGTGCAGGTTTTGTCATACGGGACTCGCACGCTAGGGCGGTAGCCGCAGGTGGCTGCCAGTTGTTTGATACATCGATCCCCGGAGCAGAGCTGCGGGCAGCCTGGGCAGGCCTTCGTCATGCACGGATTGTGTTGCGGGCCAGCTCGATTACGTTGGAGGGCGACTCGGCCACTGTCATCGGGTGGATTCAGAGGGGGTTGAGGGGTGAGGGCACATACCACCCCTTGATCCGCAATATTGTGGTGATGATGAGAGATGGGATGGCCATCCAGGTCAAGCATGTATTCAGGGAGGCCAACGGGGCAGCCGATTGGGTAGCTGCCTATGTGGCCCACCATTCGGGGTATTCCCTTTGGTCGGGGGAGGGGGAGTTGCCATTGGCACTCCGTGAGTTACTGTATTTTGATCTTATTGGGTGTATTCACACACGTACTGTATGTAGCACCTGGTTTAGGCAAAAAAAAAAAAACTAGCACTTTCAACAATCAAGTGGAATACATAAGAATTTTTAATCCTAAAAGAATATAAAAATTCTAAATCTTACCATAATCACTTGCAGTGTCAAAAATATCATTTTAACCTATGATGGAGATTTGTATTTAAATATTATTTCAATCCACCCAACAACAGAAATATAGATAAAGACCATATATAGTTCCTGACATAGAATGCTCACCATAAAACATAATAAATAAATAAATAAAAGTTATCGTACAAACCCTTGCTGTTTACACAAAAAATACCGAAAGAGAGGTTAAACATTATTCTACTCATTACCTTAGACCTTGATATATCAGCATTAACTATGATTGAATATCATAAAGAGCGCCATAGTAACTCCCAAAATATATACAACCTTATCCCCGCCCTCAATTATAATTTATTATGCTCACCAATACAAATGACTACCTAATATTAAGGTTATTTCATGCACTCGTTCGACTTTAGCTTGCTTTTCCAAAGCAAGAGGAGGCTAGCCCGGATTGTTATAAAATAGAGTACTAGTACTGAAGGGTGAGGAGTCGAAAGCCAAAACCAATCAATTAACTGCTAGCGTTAAGAGAGTGTTAACCTTTGGGCTTGGAGCACGCAGTTGCCGGCTTCAAAGAGTCGGATCCAAGGACATGATGGCTGTTTGCTCCTCCGTGGACGGCATACGGATTGCAATACAGAAGCAAGGAAAAGAGCAGGGAGCGGACGAAGGGGAGGAGAGCCGAAGCCATGGGTTCGTTGGCTAGGGATTGGTGTTAACCACTCTTTGGGAAGCTGCCAATCTATAGAATTTCTAAGATCCCTCCTGCTTGGGAAATGCTCAGCTCTACATGGTACGTGAAGACTTTGACATGTGAAAAGTGCCTTGCATCAACTGCAGGGAACTTATTTCCATAGTTTGTTTGACTACACATATCTGGCCAAAAAATGCAATCGGTGTCATTGATTGCAGGAATTATAATAATTGTCGTATGCAATAATGGACAAATTCAGCCAATAATTGTGAAGGAGGAATTCCTCTATTTCCACAAAGAATGGTTGCTGTTCCCGTTTATGAATTAACATGACATAAGAGTATACTTTTCAAAGGTCACAGACAATCCATCGTTTCAACTGGGCCTTAAAAAAAGAATCCTTGTTATCCAATAACGAAATCATTGAGCATAAATATTGCTTTGAAGGAAACATATGAGATAGAGATTTCGGCTAACGTTTGCCTCTTTGGGAAGCCACCTATATTTCATTGATAAATGAAACGAGAAAAGGCAAAAAGCAGAAAGACAAGTAGAGGTGTGCAAAAGAAGTGATCAAACTGTAAAACCGAGCCAACCCGTTATTTCTATTCGGTTTGGATCAGTCAGTTTGGTTTTGATTTACAAATTTTTAAATTAAAAAAATCAGTTCGATATTAGTCTAAATTTTAAAAATCGTATATACATATATACATACATATAAGATTATCTTTTCCTGCATTCTTCTTTCGTTATTTTTTTCGAGAGGAATTCTACTTTCAATTTCACATCCATATTTTTGCGCAAAAAAATTCAGGTGCATATTGGATGTTTATACTTCCCTACTTTCTATGGTCACAGCTAGTTTCCTAAGAATGATTAGGTTGACACCTAATACTAAGATGTTCTGAAGTTTCCGATCTTGTGACAGATAATTCCGGATTATTCTTGGTTTTGTTTTACAGTGTGAATCAAATGGTGAATCTGCCTGCCTCCTCTTACTTTTTCTAAAAAAGAAATAAAAAACTACCATGACACGCTGTTAGATCCATCACCAGAGACGCACTTGGTCTTCTTTACTAAGGTCTCCTTGGACAGACCAACCACCATCCTTCTGGTTTTATGCCATGGAAAAAGTTTTAGCCTGTAAGAAGAATACCCTTCGATTACCAGTCCCCTTGGCTGCGTACGACCGTAAAGAGATGAACATGACCTCCATCCATTTCATTTCAATAAGATGGCAGAAACTGGCTACGTGTCTGAGAATTTCAATGGATATAGAAGTGAGACTAATATTCAGCTAACATTACTAAAGACACCTAAAAAAAGTTACTACAGACTCAGAAAGGAGCAATATTACATGTGGAGCAGGCCATGACAATTAGTGATGTACACCAGAAGATGACTGGCGGAGCTCCGTCCAATTTATGCCTATGTGATAATGAAATTAGGTAATTCCTTCTAATTCGCAGTTGCGAGCTATATTGCTTTTGAACCAAGGCTATTCAAATAATATAGGGGAAACTAATGACCGGTCTATTTTTTTGACCGGTTTCTAACGTTTAATTCCTGTTGACTGGTTGTTTAACAACTGGTCCAGCTATATTTCAACATTCCAACATGAGACGAAATGCCCCCGCCCCTACTGATCTCCCATTCCCACCGAAAAAGGGGAAGAAAAATGCCGCCGCCAACCGTGGCCACGGCCCGCCCCCTCCCAAGCCCCTTCCAACAGCCACCACTGGCCACGGCCCGCCCCCTCTCGAGCCCCCTCCCGTGGCCGCCACGGCCCCGCCCCCTTCCGCACCGCCGAGAATACCCCTGCTCCCATGGTAGGAAGGTGCTGAAGAAGAGAAAGAAGAAGGGGGTGCCCTCCCGCATTCCGCGGTCGTCGCCGGCTACGGCCCACCCTCCTCCTACGTCCCCCGCCGCCGGCCTCGCAGGAGGAGAAGAGTTCTCTGCTAGCCAGCTGCAGCCGCCGTGGCTGCCACAGGCGCTGCCGGCCGCGGCTGCCGCAGGCTGCGGCTCGGCCCCCTCTTGCGGTCACCACGGCCCGGCCTGCTTCCGGCACCGCCGGCCTTACGGGAGGAGAAGAAAGAAGAATGAAGAAAGAATGAGAAGGGAAGAAGAGAAGAAAAAAGGAAAGAAAAAGGAAAAAAAGAAGAAAAGAAAAGAAGAATAAATAAATAAATAAATAAATGCATAAATAAATGCGCACACACACACACATATATATATATCAATGAACAAACAAATAAATAAATAATATATTGTAATGAAATAAAATAATAAATAAATAAATAAATCCGCCACGGCTGCTGCCGGCTGCGGCCGCCACGGCCCGGCTCCCTTCTGGCGCCGCCGGCCTCACGAGAGGAGAAAATAGAAGAACAAAAAAAAAAGAAGAAAAGAAAAGAAAATAAAAAATAAAAGAGAAAATTAAATAAATAAGTACATACATATATATGAATGAACGAATAAATAAATAAATAAGATAATAAATAAAGATATTGTAATGAAATAAAATAAATAAATAAATAAATAAATAAAGCCACTGCGGCCACTGCCGCCACGGCTCAGCCCCCTTCTGGCATCGCCGGCCTCACGGGAGGAGAAAATAGAAGAAAAAAAAAGAAGAAGAAAAGAAAAAGAAAAAAAATATTGAGTGAGTGGCCAATAATCTGATCTTTATGACATTGATAGGTATAGTGGATTTAACTGTATGTCGAGAAGATTTAACTGTGTGCCAGGCTAGATTAAGTGTTCAAACATTGATTATCTGCTTGCCAAGCTTACTTAAATGTATGCCATGCTATATTACCTGTATACCAAGCTTACTAACCTAATTACAGAGAAGACTTAACTATGTGCAGGAAAGATTTAAGTATGTTTCGGGCTAAATTAAGTGTGTTCCAAGATTTTGTGCCATGCTAGATTAAGTATGTTCCAAGTTTACTTACTGTGTGTCAAGATGACTTAACTATGTGAGCCAGGCTAGATTAAGTGTTTAACATTGATTAACTACGTGCCAAGCTTACTTAAATATATGACATGCTATATTACCTATGTACCAAGCTTACTAACCTAATTGCAGAGAAGATTTAGGGAAGATTTAAGTGTGTTTCGGGCTAAATTAAGTGTGTTCCAAGATTTTATGCCATGCTAGATTAAGTGTGTTCTAAGTTTACTTATGTGTGTTCGAGAAACTTAATTGTGTGTGCCAGGCTAGATTAAGTATTCACTTAACATTGATTAACTGTGTGCTAAGGTTACTTTAATGTGTGTCATGCTATATTACCTATGTACCAAGCTTACTAGCCTAATTGCAATGGTGAGTTAACACTACAAGAAAAATAGTTTTTCCCGGCGTTTTTTATAACCATTCCCGACGCTATTTAGCGTCGGCAAAAACCCCACCGACGCAATGGAAAGCGTCGCAAAAGCGTTGCCGATACTTGAGTGGAAAAAGTTTTTGCCGATGCTTTAGGAAAGCGTCGGCAAAACCTATGCTTTACCGGCGCTTCCTAAAGCGTCGGCGTACTTTGTTTTGCCGACGCAATAAAGCATCGGCGTAAACTGCTAACTCGGCGTCCAGGTTGGTTTTTACCGATGCTTATATAGCGTCGTCTAAATCCTGTTTTTTACTGACGCTTTGAAAGCGTCGGCGATAGCGTTCCAAAGCGGGTTTTTAACGACGCTTTAAAGCGTCGGGAGTGGATTTTTTTTAAAAAAAAAGAAAAACAAAAGCATATTAAGAAATATAATATAGCAATATGAACCTGCATTACATTTACATCAAGACAAACATACAGATCATTCGAAACATTCATATTGTCATATAAGATTAAATTTACATAAGTTTAGAATTACAATGTATTTTGAAAAATATAAGAAAGATACATATAAAACTCTTTAGATAACAGTCTAAAAAATATCAGGGACCGGATTCAGCCCCATCATCATCTCTGCGAGCTGTTGAAGTATCAGGAATCTACAAAAAAAAAAAGAAACTTTAGAAGTTAGGAATATGAAAATCATTAATTCATGCAAAATAATAATTATGTAGTCATCAAATACATATAGTTATTTACCTGAGGAGGGAGAAATCGCTGTAACATAGATGAAATATGCTCAAGCTGAAACTGCAAAGTTTGTTGGTTCTGCTTCAGCTCCGCCAACTCTGCCTGATGGCGATCCTTCATATCTTCAATTGTTGCCCGAAGTCTTCTAACTTCTGCATTGTTACTGCCTTCTCCAGCATTTCTTGTATACATGCCCACTGCAGATAACTGAGTGGGGGTAACTCCAACACCATAACCCCTCACTCGACCATAACGCTCTGGGCCCAATAATTCAGCGAGCACCTGAGCTTCAATATGACTGGTCGCGTCGGATGATGATGACTCTCCGACGCGCTCTGAAATAAGAGTTGTTGCCCTATCCTATATCTCTCAAAAAAAAGTCAAATTAATGTATGCCAATAATAGAACTAATAATAATATCGTTGAAAGATTCAAAGATGAATACATACAACTATATCTCTTGACTCCTCCCGAACAAAACTGCCATCTCGGTGGGTGTGAGTCATCTTATAAAACTCCACCTTACCAGGCTCCCTCCCATTATCATCCATCTACAACAAAAAGTATATTGGCAAGCTAGTTATCTTGATACATGCTATATGATAGAATAATTATAAATAGTTTCAAAGAGTTTCAAAAAAAACTTACGAATTCAGCTCTACGCCTAGCATAACTCATCGAGCCTGAAGTATGAGGAACAGTCTGAGAGGCTCGTGCAGCTCTACCAATATTGGAATATGTCTTCCAAAAAAAGAATAAACAATATAATATATTTAATGTATAAATTTGTAATCTATATTATTAGTAAATACAATCTAAAGTATTGAAAAAATATACACAACCTGAGCTTTCTCGGAAAACCAGTAGTGAACAAGCTCCCTCCACTGATGAGGGATTACATCAGGAGGACAAACATGGGCAACCTCCTCTTCTGTCATACCATCATGCTTCCAGTCCGCCTTTAACTTGGCCCTATATTCTTTCCACTTGCAGTTGACGGACTTCAGCACCCAATCATGGCTCTCTTTAGAAAGGACAAACTTTTTCTACACCAAAGTCAAGAATGTTATAACAATGATAAATCAAAAAATAAAATTGTGATAGTATACCATTTGTAACAACCCAGGATCTCACCCAAAATGGCTAGCCGGCAGGTTTTATTTGGGTTCCTTGATCCTGTATAAGTACCCAAGATCTACCCAGCGAATAACCGATGTGGGACTAAACACACACCCGCACGGGTCCTCACATACTCCCCTACGGGGGAACTTAGCCACCATGCCCCACGTGACCGGCACGCGCGCCCAGGAAGACTACGGCTGCCCCTTGATCCAGCAATCCGACCTCGGGTCGGATATCTTCGGCTCCGCAGCCCGACCCCGAGTCGGCTGCCCCTTGATCCAGCAATCCGACCTCGGGTCGGATATCTTCGGCTCCGCAGCCCGACCCCGAGTCGGCTGCCCCTTGATCCAGCAATCCGACCTCGGGTCGGATATCTTCGGCTCCGCAGCCCGACCCCGAGTCGGCTGCCCCTTGATCCAGCAATCCGACCTCGGGTCGGATATCTTCGGCTCCGCAGCCCGACCCCGAGTCGGCAATCTCTCGACAACAACAGACTGTTCCTCTGAGGCACGCCGCGGCCCCCTGCTCCACTACTCCCTGCAACGGCCGTATTCGGCGCTGCCCCACGATCCCCTGTAACAGCCGTACAAAGCGGAGCTTCACTATGCCCTGCCATGGCTGTACCCAGCGCTGCCCCACGACGCCCTGTAACGGCCATGTCAGTGGCAGCCCCATCGTGCCACACGATGACGAATCCCCGGAAAAACCCCCCAGCCTGATATATATGAGGCTGGGGGGGAAGGGGGAGGGTAAGATATATCTTCCAGAGTATCATCTCACCTGCTACCTTCTCCTTCTCCTTCTCCTTCGATCTCCTCTGACTTGATCGTCGGAGGGCCCCCACTACCCCGGTGGTGGTGCGAGGCTTGCTTGCAGGTTTCACGGCGGAGGGCGGAGCGCAACCAAAGCAACTCAAAGGGAACCCCGTTCACACCGCTGTGCCAATCGTTCTCGGTTTGGACCACCAGCAACAGTTGGCGCTAGAGGAAGGGACCGGATCTCAGAGCGATCGTAATGGCACGGCGAGGTGGTCGTGGAGCTTCCAATGCTTCCGGTCGCGGGGCCTCTCGCGCCACTGGCCGGGAGGCCGCTGCGTCTCCAACACGCTCTCAGCAACACTCCACCGCCCCACCGCCCATTCAGATGGTCGAAGCCGCCCAGTTCGACCAGCTAACCCAGCAGGTTCGCACCCTCGCGGAGGCGGTGCAGAATCTGCAGGGTGCGATGTCCCGGGTGCCGCAGCGGGCTCAGGAGCCGCCGCTGCCTGAGCGTTCGCCTGTCCTCCTCAACCCGCGCTCCTTCCTCTCCCATGGGGAGGAGCACCGGCGCGAGGAGGATTCTCGAGCACGCTCCATTCTGCCGGGACCTTCCCACCGGAGCTGCGCGGGGTACGAGAGGCGGGCCCGGGCGTGTTCCCAGACCCCCCAGTCCTCGAGGAACCCGCGCTCCAGTCGGCCCCCCTCTCGCCGCTCCTTGTCTCCCACCCACCGGTCGCGCTCCCTGGACCGGCGGGTGGACGATCTCCACCGACAACTCCAGGTCCTGAAGGGCCATTCCAAAGATCCCTTCGCCGACTTAGAGATCTCCTCCCAGCCGGCGCTCGCCTCGAGGATCCTGCGGACCCCGAATCCGCCGGGGTTCAAAATGCCGGCGATCGAGCCCTACGACGGGGCGGCGGATCCGCGGGATCACGTCGAGAGTTTCAGGACCCTTATGCTCCTCCACGGAGCATCAGATCCCCTTCTCTGCAAGGCTTTCCCGGCAACCCTCCGTGGCCCGGCGAGGGCATGGTTCGCCGGGCTGGAGGCTGACTCAATCCGGTCCTTCGACCAGTTCACTCGCCTCTTCATCACTCATTTCACCGTCAGTAGCCGGCGGCGACTGGTCTCCGACTCCCTCTTTGATGTCCGGCAAAACGAGGGAGAAAGCCTGCGGGATTATCTTACCCGCTTCAACAGGGCTACGCTGGAGGTCCGGAACCTGAGTCAGGAGGTAGCTCTTTCAGCCCTGAAGCGTGGCTTCCGGAAGGGCAGGCTCACCTTCTCCCTGGACAAACGCCTGCCGCGGAGCTTCCCAGAGCTGTTGTCCCGGGCGAACCAGTATGCGGACGCCGAGGAGGCGGCCGCCCACCGGAGCAAGGAGGCTGCCGAGATCCCTCCAAAGCTTGGGAAGAAAAGGCGGAAAGAGGCACGCCAGAGGAGGAGCCCGACGCCCCAGCGTCGGCACAGAAGCCCGTTGCCGGCGAAGAACCACGGCGCCCCACGCCCTCGTTCTCCGCCCCGACGTTTCAACCGGTACACCCCTCTCCTGACTCCCCGGGCCCAGATCCTTATGGAGATCAAGGGGCGGGAGGACCTCCCGGCCCCGAGACAGATACGAAGGATCCCTGGAAAGAGGCCCTCCCGGGCGTACTGTGAGTACCACCGAGACCACGGCCACGACACAGAGGACTGCTTCCAGCTTTGGGACGAGATCGAGGCTCTTATCCGTCGGGGGCGTCTCGGTCGATATGTGAGCGACCGACGTCCCCCCGCAGACCCGCGTCCGGCCGACCCGGCTCCTCCGGAGCCTCGGGAGCAGAATCGACCCGTTGCGGGCGTGATCCACACTATCACTGGGGGCTGCTCTCGGCCCGTGAGGAACGCAGGGGGCTCGACGGAAGCGTCAGGGACGGCCGTCGTAAAGAGGCAGAGGGTCGGCAATGTAATCACCTTTTCTGATGAGGATGTAAAGGGGGTTCAGACTCCCCACGATGACGCCATGGTGATCTCTCTCACTATGGCAAACTATGATGTAAGGCGTGTTCTTGTGGATAGTGGAAGCTCAGCTGATATTTTGTTTTACGAGGCCTTCCAAAAGATGAGCTTGTCCAGACAGTTGTTACACAAAATGTCCACCCCCCTCGTAGGATTCACCGGTGACGCTGTCCCGGCGGAAGGTGTCGTTGAGCTGCCTGTGACTGCGGGCGTCGCACCCGCAGAAGCCACGGTGCGACTCGGGTTCTTGGTCGTCCGTGTTCCCTCGGCCTACAACGCTATCCACGGGCGACCCGGGCTGAACGCCCTTCGCGCGGTGGTCTCCACGTACCACTTGCTCATGCGGTTCCCCACGGCGGTCGGGATCGGAGAGGTCCGAGGTGACCAACCGACCGCACGGCAATGTTTTCTAGCAACCCTCAAAGGGAAGAAGCCCGTGGAAGCCCTAAGCGTCGAGTCCCTTGATGCCAGAGACGAGGTGGCCTTGCGGCAGGGGGAGCCGGCCGAGGGTGTGGTCGAAGTCCCCCTCGAGGAAGGCCGCCCCGACCGGGCGGTCCGGGTCGGCGCCAATCTCGATCCAGGAGCTCGGGCCCGGTTGGTGGAATTCCTCCGAGCCAATACCGATGTATTTGCCTGGTCGGCGGCCGATGTACCTGGGATCGACCCGGAGGTCATTTCTCACGCCCTCAACGTCGACCCGACCCACTGACCAATAAAGCAGAAGAAGAGACACTGTGCCCCGGATCGGATCCGGGTGGTTGACCAGGAGGTAGACAAGCTCTTGGAGGCAGGATTCATAAGGGAGGTAAGCTACCCCGAGTGGCTGGCAAATGTTGTACTTGTCCGGAAGGCGAGCGGGAAGTGGAGGATGTGCGTCGACTATACCGACCTGAACAAGGCGTGCCCTAAGGATAGCTTTCCGCTTCCGCGAATAGACCAACTGGTCGACGCGACTTCCGGATATCAGCTGCTGTCTTTCATGGACGCCTTCTCCGGTTACAACCAGATAATGATGGCCCCACAGGACGAGGAGAAAACTGCCTTTATAACAGACCGGGGGCTGTACTGCTACAAGGTAATGCCCTTCGGTCTGAAGAATGCTGGCGCCACTTACCAGCGCCTCGTCAACAAAATCTTCAAAGAGCAAATCGGCCGGAACATGGAGGTGTACGTGGACGATATGCTGGTGAAGAGCCGCCATGCAGACCAGCACATCGCGGATTTGGAGGAGACTTTCACCACCTTGCGGAAGTTTCACATGAAGCTGAACCCAGCGAAGTGCGCCTTCGGCGCCTCGGCCGGGAGGTTCCTCGGTTTCATTGTCAACCAGCGGGGTATCGAAGCCAACCCGGACAAAATCAAGGCCATCCAAGATCCTCAGCAACCCCGGGAATGCGGGACGGCTGGTGAAGTGGGCAATAGAACTCGGTGAGTTCGACATCCGCTACCAGCCTCGACCCGCCATCAAGGCCCAGGTGCTCGCGGATTTCCTCGCTGAGTGCACGGTGCAAGAGGCGGAACCTAGACCGCCGGAAACGCCCAGCCTCGACCTCCCGACCTGGACGCTTCACATCGATGGGTCGTCGAACCCCGAGGGTGGAGGAGCCGGGCTGGTCCTTACCAGTCCTGATGGAGTGATAGCCGAGTATGCCTTGAGATTTGGATTTCCAGTGACCAACAACGAGGCGGAGTACGAGGCCCTAGTCACGGGACTCAAACTCACCAGGGAGCTCGGCATCCGGCGTTTGAAGGTCTTCACCGACTCCCAGCTGGTGGTCGGGCAGGTCCGTGGGGAGTTCGAGGCCCGGAGCCTGACCATGCAGAACTACGTCCGGAAGGTGCAAGCACTCATTCCCAATCTCGGCAGTGTCGACATCCAGCAGGTCTCCAGAAGCGAAAATGCTAGGGCCGACAGGTTGTCCCGCTTGGTGAGCGCAAAGGCGCACAACTTGTCGAGGGCAATCTACCTGGAGACCCTGGAGGCCCCGAGCATCGGCGAGGCTGGAGCGGTGATGGCGATTGATCCGGAGCCGTCTTGGATGGACCCGCTCGTCGCCTACCTCGCCGAAGGGATCCTCCCTGAAGACGAAGATCAAGCTCGGCAACTTGTCAAGAAGTCCGCCCACTACGTACTCTATGAAGGGAGGCTGTATCGGACCTCGTTTACCGCCCCCTCTTAAGGTGCCTCCGCCCCTCGGAGCGGCCTACGTCCTCGGCGAAGTCCACGAGGGCGTTTGCGGATCGCACTTGGGGGCTAGGTCCTTGGCGCACAAGATCATGAGGCAAGGCTATTATTGGCCTACCTTGTTGGAGGACTCAAAGGATCATGTACGGAAATGCGACGCCTGCCAGCACCACGCCAACGTCCAGAGAGTCCCTTCTGTCCCCTTGGCACCAATCACAGCACCCTGGCCCTTCGCACAGTGGGGAATGGATATCCTCGGACCATTCTCCGTCGCTTCAGCCCAGCGGAAATTCTTGATTGTTGCAATCGACTACTTCACCAAGTGGGTGGAGGCAGAGCCGCTGGCCACTATCACGGAGGCGCAAGTCCGGAAGTTCGTGAAGAAAAACATTATTGTCCGATTTGGGGTACCCCGAGTCCTCATCTCGGATAATGGTCGACAGTTCGACAGCAAGCATTTCCATGATTTCTGCGAGGAGTTCGGGATCGAGCATCGGTTCACATCTGTGTCGCATCCCCAAACCAACGGTGAGGCCGAGGTCACAAATCGGACAATCCTCCAAGGAATTAAGGCGCGAATTGGTCGGACGGGGCAAGCTTGGGTCGAAGAACTCGAGAATGTCCTTTGGGCGTATCGGACCACGCATCGGACCCCTACCGGGGAGACACCTTTCAGCCTAACCTATGGCACGGAAGCGGTTGTTCCCGTGGAGCTCGGACTCCCCTCGCCCCGGGTGGCCGCGCACCGACCCGAGGCCAATTCGGAGCAACTCCGAGGGAACCTGGACCTCTTGGAAGAAGCAAGAGAAATGGCGCAGGTTCGGATGGCGATGTATCAGCGGAGGGTGGCCCGATATTATAACTCCAAGGTCCGACCGAAACTTTTCAGAATCGGAGATCTGGTGCTAAGGCGAGCCAAAGCATCTCAACCCGCGGAAGGTGGGAAGCTGGCGCCAAATTGGGAAGGCCCGTATAGGGTTCGCTGGGTAAACCGACCTGGCTCCTACCAGTTGGAGGCCCTAGATGGTCGAGAAATTTCGAGGAGCTGGAATTCCGCTAACCTGCGGGCGTATTACCAGTAGAATGACAAAGCCAGGAAGACAGTTCGAAAAATGTACAATTCTTTTCATTTTAATAATTCCTGGTTACAACGGTGTGTTCGTGTGATTACAAAGAATTCCCAGAGGGGAATTGGGGAGTAAAGAAAACAAGGAAGAGGTGGAGACTCCGTAGAGTTGAAGATCCGGGATCCCGAACCCTCCACCCGAAGCAGCTGCAATCCCACCGGGCGTGGGTGCTTCTCCCCGAAGGCGCCATCGACGCCTCACGCAAAAGACGAAGAGCCGGCGCGGACGAAGAAGAAGTGGACGAAGAAGGAGTTCACACTGCTCCTAGAGGAACGCCACCTCCAAAGGATATTCCGGCCCTCTCCAAGAGAAGGGGAGAGAAGGAATACAAGGGAGAAGAGCGCGAGGAGGCGCGATCCCGGATGAAGCGTCTGGCGCAAAGCTCAATCGGGAGGTGGGACGGAAAAGAGGGGGGATGTGATCCCGGATGAAACGCCTAGGGCGGAGTTCCACCGGGGAGAATCTCCCCGTTGATCCCAGATGAAACGGCTAGTTGGCGGAAGTCGCGAGGGGCGCACCTCCCGTTCTTCTGGCAGGGGCTTCCCAGCCACGCACCGGAGAGGAGGTCCACGATCCATGGCAACCTGAACAGCTCCGGCTTGGCAGGCTCCACCACACCTGCGCTTATATTTATAGCCAAACTGCGGCCCCCCGGTCGTTCCGATGCGGGTGGCTCCAATAAATGCGGGCGCATCGAATCCGGAGCCGTTCCAGCTCTCAAGGCGTATCCTCCCACGATCTCCTAAGCGTCGTTCTCCTTAATTGCATTCTTTATGCAGGACACTCCGGGCGGCGTGTATCCCACGGCACACGTATCTCCGCACGCGCCCAGGCCGCATCCGCCTCGAAGAACGCGCGTATCGCGGCCGCTTAACTGGCACTCCTCGCAAGCAGCAACTGGCCGATCCGATTTCCCAGGTAACGCCTCAATTAGCATTTAATAGCCTTCTGGTGTTCCCCAGGCGACGCGTCGAGAGGAGGAGAAATACGATCGCAGCTGGCCACGGAGAAACCCCGTCGAGCGGCAAGTGATAGGCGCGCGACCAACGAGCGGAATTTTCCGAGGCTCAGTCCTCGGATGCCAGGCTAACCCGATGATCATCCCGGGAGCAGACTAGCCTGAAGCCCCGACCGGTCGCCTCGGCTTGCGCCAGCCTTGGCCGACCAACGAGCGGAATTTCCCGAGGCTCGGCCCTCGGATGCCAGGCTAACCCGATGATCATCCCGGGAGCAGACTAGCCTAAAGCCCCGACCGGTCGCCTCGGCTTGCGCCAGCCTTGGCCGACCAACTAGCGGAATTTCCCGAGGCTCGGCCCTCGGATGCCAAGCTAACCCGATGATCATCCCGGGAGCAGACTAGCCTGAAGCCCCGACCGGTCGCCTCGGCTTGCGCCAGCCTTGGCCGACCAACGAGCGGAATTCCCCGAGGCTCAGTCCTCGGATGCCAGGCTAACCCGATGATCATCCCGGGAGCAAACTAGCCTGAAGCCCCGACCGGTCGCCTCGGCTTGCGCCAGCCTTGGCCGACCAACGAGCGGAATTCCCCGAGGCTCGGTCCTCGGATGCCAGGCAAACCCGATGATCATCCCGGGAGCAGACTAGCCTGAAGCCCCGACCGGTCGCCTCGGCTTGCGCCAGCCTTGGCCGACCAACGAGCGGAATTCTCCGAGGCTCGGCCCTCGGATGCCAGGCTAACCCGATGATCATCCTGGGAGCAGACTAGCCTGAAGCCCCGACCGGTCGCCTCGGCTTGCGCCAGCCTTGGCCGACCAACGAGCGGAATTCTCCGAGGCTCGGCCCTCGGATGCCAGGCTAACCCGATGATCATCCCGGGAGCAGACTAGCCTGAAGCCCCGACCGGTCGCCTCGGCTTGCGCCAGCCTTGGCCGACTAACAAGCGGAATTCCCCGAGGCTCGGCCCTCGGATGCCAGGCTAACCCGATGATCATCCCGGGAGCAGATTAGCCTGAAGCCCCGACCGGTCGCCTCGGCTTGCGCCAGCCTTGGCCGACCAACGAGCGGAATTCCCCAAGGCTCAGTCCTCGGATGCCTGGCCTAGCGCCGGAAGAATTTCCTGAGGCCTAACCCTCGGATGCCTGGCCTAGCGCCGGAAGAATTTCCTGAGGCCTAACCCTCGGATGCCTGGCCTAGCGCTGGATGAATTTCCTGAGGCCTAACCCTCGGATGCCTGGCCTAGCGCCGGAAGAATTTCCTGAGGCCTAATCCTCGGATGCCTGGCCTAGTGCCGGAAGAATTTCCTGAGGCCTAATCCTCGGATGCCTGGCCTAGCGCCGGATGAATTTCCTGAGGCCTAACCCTCGGATGCCTGGCCTAGCGCCAGAAGAATTTTCTGAGGCCTAACCCTCGGATGCCTGGCCTAGCGCCGGATGAATTTCCTGAGGCCTAACCCTCGGATGCCTGGCCTAGCGCCGGAAGAATTTCCTGAGGCCTAACCCTCGGATGCCTGGCCTAGCGCCGGAAGAATTTCCTGAGGCCTAACCCTCGGATGCCTGGCCTAGCGCCGGATGAATTTCCTGAGGCCTAACCCTCGGATGCCTGGCCTAGCGCCGGAGGAACTTCAAGAGTCAGGAGTCGGCGAGGCGCTACCGAGAGTTAAAAAGAGGAAGGATGAAAGTGAAATGAGGAAACACTCTGTTTGCATTAACTTTCGTTGCACCAGGGCCGAGACCCATACAACATGGCAAAACGCCAACATACAAAGAAAAGAACAAAGAAAAGTACAGAGGGTCAGCTTGGAGGAACCCCTGGGTCGGGAACGGCGAGCACACCCGCAAGGGGTAGGGAGACAGTTGGAGAATCAGCAGGCAATGGCATCGAAGGGGAGTCGAGGAGGGAGACCCCACTCAGGTCAATTTCGGGGTATCTAGCGGACACCCTCGCCAGGCCTTCATCGAAGCCTAAGACAAAGGAGTCGGACCCCGCGTCCGACATGTCACGGATGAACTCGGCGGACTGACGATAGGCCTGTACCGCCTGACGCCCGATTTCCGCGCTCTTCTCGGCCAACGCCGCCTCCGCTCGCTCCGTAATCTGAGCTTTCGCCTCCATGACCTTCGCCACAATTCGGTCGTCCGCCTCGGAGGAGACCCTCAGCAGATCGGCCCGAGCCTCTATGTGCTTCGCCTCGGCAGCAACGCGAGCAGCCTCAGCCTCCTCCAGGCGCGAATGAAGCTCCTGGTTGCTCGCGCGGGACTCCTCCAAGGCCGATTCCAATTCGGCCAGCTTGGCTTCAAAAGATCGGGCTCGGTTGCGGGCGTTGTCGGCTGACTGCTGGGCCTTCTCCCACCTCTCCCGGAAGTCGGCAGCCTTCCGGGACTGCTCTTCGGCCCGCTCCTCCGCCTTCCTGATCTCGCCTTCGAGACCCGAGGCAATCTTGAGTTGCTCCTGAGTCTCCAACAGTTGCCTCTCGAGGGCGGCGAAGCCGAGTACCCGCTCTTCGGCCACCTGGAGCCTCGTCTCGAGGTCCCTGGTCGTCCTCCCCGCCGCAGCCTGGCCTCCCTCCTCTACAGCTTTCAGTCGGCTCTCGGCCCTCGCCAGAAGCCTCGCCTGTTCCTCGTGGCTCTCCTCCAGACGGATCATGTACTGGGCGAGCTAAGAGATAGGAAAAATGAGGGCGTCAGGCGGGGATCAATAGAGCCTATAAATGACGAAAGCGGCCAGAAGAACACTCACCGACATGAGACAGACGCAGCTGACAGCTCCGACGTCAGGGATCCCCATCTGCCGGACCCGCCTACGGTCACTCTCCAGCAGCACCGTCTCGATGAGGTTTCGGGCGCCGGCGAAAGTGAAGGCTGACCCCGACTTCGCCCCGGAGCCGGACGGTGGTTCTGCGGCCTTACCCTTACCCATTGCTTGGGGGAGAGTCATGCTGACCGTGCTCGGGGCGGGGGCCGCTCTAGAAATCGACAGGGTCCCGCTCGGCCGGGGCCTCGGCGCGCTCCTTCTCGTATCATCCGAAGCCGACCGAGTCGAAGGCCGGGCTGGGGACCGATCGCGTCCGACCCGGCCGTCTCGGGCGCGCCAGGGTGACGCCTCCGGAAAAGCGGTAGTCTCATCACCGGAGGGCTGATACGGCGTCAACTGTCGGTCCGAGCCCGCGGCGTCCCCCTGATCGGTGGGTCCGGACCCGTCTGTCGGCGTCGGAGTCGCCTGCGGGCGGGACTTCTTCGCCGGTGGGACCCCGCTCGGAGGAGTCCGTTTCTTCCTCCGGACCGCTTCCAGTAGGGACGCCCTACTGACAGCCATCGCCTTGTTCGACCGCATGACGTCGTCGATTTCTGCAAAAAGGACGAGATGGTCGGAGACTGAGAAACTGATGGAAAGAAGAAACGAAAGAGGAGAAAAGAGCTAAAAAAGAAGTGGTGGCGGGCTCACGGTCGGCGGGGACCGAGCTCAGACCGAGTTCACCAAGGCATCCTCGGAAATAAGGCGGGCCACCGGGGGAAGCCGGCCCTCGGCAACCAGCCCCCTCAAAACGGCAACGCCATCGGACTCCTCCCTCGACAACCTCGATAAGCCGATCGGGGACTTCATCGGCGTCTCCCAGGTTGTCCCGATTCCCCAAGAGGGATCTACGTCAATAAAAAAGAAACGCTCCTTCCAGCCGTGAATGGAGGAAGGAGCATCCTTGACGAGGCCGCACCCTCGCCGCGCCGCGAAGCACCACCACCCTCTGTCCCGGGGGTGGCCGTTTAGGCCGTAGCATTCCCAAAAGACATTCAGGGTGGCGGGAACCTCATGCATGCGGCAGAGAACCTGGAAGGCCGTCATGGTGCGCCATGAGTTCGACACCAGTTGCGTCGGCGCCACTCTTAAACCCCGAAGCACCTGCACGACTAAGTCCGAGGGGGGAAAGCGGAACCCAGCCCGAAGGATGTCCTCATTGATGGCGACCTTCCCTGGAGGAGGATGGGACATCCTCTCCTCAGGCCCCGGGAGCGTAATGTTCCAGGCTTCGGGAAGGTGGTACCGGGCCACGAACCTATCTAGGTCTTCAGGGACCAGCTCCGACTGAATGCGGTCCGCCCTTACTTCGTCCATCCCTAATGGCCAGTGAATCTACGGTCAGGACGGGATCAAGAGGGGGGAAGGCACCGGAACGACTGGAGTACACTAGCACGAAAGGAGAAAGTACGGAGAGCCCTAAATTGAAGAGTGGGGCAACTCACCGGAAAGGAAGGAAGAACGGCTCCGAGAGCGTCAAAGGAGGAGCGAACGAACAGTTCGGCGGCAACGGCAGCGGCACAAGGGAGAAACTTGAAGATGCCTGTGAAGAGAAAGGCGGACGGGGGAGGGCCCCCGGTTAAATAGGCGGAAAGGCGGGTGACGCCTCGGTGACGCCAGAGGGCGCCTGGCTGCCGAAAGTTTGTTCGCGCCCCAAAGGCGAATCGACGCCATTAAAGAAGGATGTCCGCCGAAATCCGCAGACCGCCAGATCAGCGACAACTGCCATACGCCATAAAGAAGGCGGGAAGCTCGGAGCGCGCGCGCCTTTCCGAGGGATGGCGGCAATCTCGAAGCATCACTCCCTTCACCCGTTCCCCTCCTGGTTCCAGGCTCGGGAGTGGGGGGCTACTGTTACGGGGGAACTTAGCCACCATGCCCCACGTGACCGGCACGCGCGCCCAGGAAGACTACGGCTGCCCCTTGATCCAGCAATCCGACCTCGGGTCGGATATCTTCGGCTCCGCAGCCCGACCCCGAGTCGGCTGCCCCTTGATCCAGCAATCCGACCTCGGGTCGGATATCTTCGGCTCCGCAGCCCGACCCCGAGTCGGCTGCCCCTTGATCCAGCAATCCGACCCGAGTCGGCAATCTCTCGACAACAACAGAATGTTCCTCTGAGGCACGCCGCGGCCCCCTGCTCCACTACTCCCTGCAACGGCCGTATTCGGCGCTGCCCCACGATCCCCTGTAACAGCCGTACAAAGCGGAGCTCCACTATGCCCTGCCATGGCTGTACCCAGCGCTGCCCCACGACGCCCTGTAACGGCCAT
This sequence comes from Phoenix dactylifera, assembly GCF_009389715.1. NCBI lineage: Eukaryota > Viridiplantae > Streptophyta > Magnoliopsida > Arecales > Arecaceae > Phoenix > Phoenix dactylifera. The sequence continues at coordinate 95,843 of NW_024068110.1, read as the reverse complement.
GTCAGTGGCAGCCCCATCGTGCCACACGATGACGAATCCCCGGAAAAACCCCCCAGCCTGATATATATGAGGCTGGGGGGGAAGGGGGAGGGTAAGATATATCTTCCAGAGTATCATCTCACCTGCTACCTTCTCCTTCTCCTTCTCCTTCGATCTCCTCTGACTTGATCGTCGGAGGGCCCCCACTACCCCGGTGGTGGTGCGAGGCTTGCTTGCAGGTTTCACGGCGGAGGGCGGAGCGCAACCAAAGCAACTCAAAGGGAACCCCGTTCACACCGCTGTGCCAATCGTTCTCGGTTTGGACCACCAGCAACAGTAAGCAAATTCAATTCTTTACCTCAATAACTTTAAGAAGCTCAACCTTATACAAAGGAAGCATTTCATTCCATTTCATATAGTTGAGCGGACACAAGTGACCCTTCCGCGCAACCGATCCTAGAAAAGTCGATAAAATGCTTGCAGCCCTCTTGATAGGCTGCCCCAGTTCATTGCATTGGACGACGATCTTCTCATCCTCACGTAGACTCCACACGTCCTGTGCTCGAGTGGGTCCTCGTGTCCTCACTCTCCCCAGTCCATCTATAAAAATAAGATAAAATATCCATGGATTGTAAGAAAAATTAATATTAAAAATGTAAATCAAATTACCCTGGATGTGCACGTCATCCATGTCTGGACAATCAACAGTGGCACGTGCACAGACTGAGACTCGTGTTGCTGGGGCTCGTCGGGCTGTTGGGACCGTAGGGACTGATCGGAAGAAGATCCCATGGATGTGTGCTGAAACTCAACATCTCTGAATCATTTTTCTCGCGGCATGTTGTTACCTAGTATGCACAAAAGAAAGCAATATTAGTTAAATAATAAATAAAATCTAAATGAATTGCAATAGAATATGTCTATTTCACTCATCTCTGAAAACTTTTATTAACTTCCCCTCTCGCTGAACTTTCTCAAGTAAATGCCAGTAATCTTGTTTTGAAGTTATGCATATAAATGGCAGCATAGATCATTTTTGTCACTAAAATGCTTGTAAATCACAATTTCAGATGTTTACTGTGGCATCCCCCCTAAAATATGCATTTAGATAATATGGCTTTCCCTCTGAACCGCTAACTGAGGACTCCATAAAAATTAGCAACATCTGCTATTTCAAGAGATAAGTGTTGATCAGTTGGTCACAGTTCAATTTTATCAAGCCTGGCTGGCCTTTTGGTGAGACACCTCATAGGCCATATACAAGATTTAAAGAGTATGTCTAATGATATACTAGTGATGCTAGTTTTGGAAAAATTCATGAGTATGCTGCATAATTTCAATACACGATGTTTCGTGTGTATCAAGATCTTCAGAGAGATCTTTTTCAACCTCTGCTAGTTTTGAAAACTTTGTTAACAATCTAATGCTCTTGCAACAAAATTTAGTCCATTCTTTTGGCAAGCATCTTCAGCAAGAGGAGTTGAGAGGACCATGACAACAGGAGTTAGCTCTTCCAGAAGCAATCTTCCCAAAAATGAATTTACTGGATCCATCTTAATTTCTGAAGGCAGTGACATCAGGCTTTCTCTCAGAACAGATGCCTCTGCTATCTACTGTCTAAGCAGGCAACGGTAATAACCAACTCTTTTCAATGGTGTATCATCATAGTATTAACAGGTATTCAGCAAATAAACTCTCAATCTATACCTATGATTAATGCAAACTATAAGCAGATGATATGCATAGTATTCAATAATGTGCAGGTGTGCATAATGCACATGGAGAGAGTGATTGCCCAAGGACAAAATACAGAATAAGCAAATAGTCCTAAGTAGAAAGCACATATTAATGCAATAATTCTATGTGCATAACTGATACTTATAAGCCCTACAATTCGAGCTACATCAGACAATAAATTCCAAATTAAAATAGGAAAATTTTCACTTCTATGTCATTCCTTGAAACTGGGAAGGTCATTTGATGCTTGAATACCAATATATAGTGGGAAGGATGTAACAACTTCAGAATACAGGAACTACACTGTATCTCCTAGAAATTACTAAACCATATAATCTTTTTCAGAGAATATGTCATGTTGATGCGAAAACTTTACAAGATGCAACAGTGCATGGTTTGTTAGCTTGCTACGAGTTCTGGAAGTTGTGCTGACATTTAGTCCTTGTATTTAAAGTTCTCGATGTAAATCACCATCATCATTGCATTTTTATGGCTCTGAATCATGGAGGATGTTCGATCTAGAATCCTTGTATATGCCCATTGTGTCTTGCACTAACAATTGTGCAGGGCTGTATGGTTTGCCTTTTGTCGCCCTATCTAAATTACAGAATTCGGGATTTCTTAAATCTCTCAATTCAAGACACCTGCTGATTTTTGTTTACGTGGTGCAGGGGACTGGTGGTTCTTTTGCATGGCTTGAATGAGCACAGGTGTGTTAACATCTCATTCCACTGAAATTTATTAAGGCAACTACAGAAGCTTATGCATAAATTTTGAAATGCTGCTGAAGGAAAATGTTTTGTGGTCTGCAGTAGAAGATATAATTATTTTGCGAAGCAACTGAATGATAATGGATTTAAAGTGTATGCAATGGATTGGATTGGTAAGTTATCAACTTAGCATCATCTTCAGAAAGATCATTTGCTTTCTGTTTGACAAAAGCAAGTGGAAGGCATAAATGTTTGCATGCTGGCTTTACTGCTAGCCAAGAAAAAATAAATCTATTAGTTAAAAGTTGAATATAAATTTGCATTGTTGCTTCTTCATCATGAAAAGAAATCTCATGTTTTCATCCCCTTCAGCAAACTTTTCCTTTTAATAAGCAAAATAGCACTACATTGCAGTTTCATAAAGATCGCAGAATTTACCATCTAAACAACAAGAAAAACATTTAGAGATTATAACGCTATCACGAGATCAAAACTGCGAAATTAGAACGGAACAAGAAAAATATCTTCCATACCTTCGGCCGGAGATTCGTCGGGAGAAGCGGTTGGAGGAGAGGGTGCGGAGGACGTCGAATGCTGGACCGCCGCCACCGAAGAGGAGGGAGGAGGAGGGGACAAGGGTCGGCGCTCAGGAAACCCTAGAAACCCTAGGTTTTGGAGAGCGTGGAGGCGGAGGAGGGAGGAGCTAGGATCGGCTAGGGCTTGATATCGATCGAGGATGGGGGAGAAGGGGGGCGGCCGCTGGGTTTTGTTTAGAATTAGGTTTTCGACGATGCGAATACGCGTCGTCTTAGGTTCTATGATACAATGACGCAAATTAGCGTCGTATATTGCCGACGCTTTTTAAAAGCGTCGGGCGTTTTAGGCGCTACAAAGGAAATCGCCGACGCTTGTATAAAGCGTCGGCAAAAACCAATTTTGCTGTAGTGTAACTATGTTCGAGGTTATATGAACGGAGTTCCAAGCTTAATTAATTAAAATGGTGACAAATCTACTGTACCTATCAATATCATAAAGATCAGATTATTTTCCACTCACTCATTATTTTCCTTTTTATTTATTTATTTAATTTATTATTTTATTTCATTGAAATATATTTATTTATTTATTTGTTCATTCATATATATATATATATATTTATGCATTTATTTTTTTATTTATTTTTTTCTTTTCTTTTCTTTTCTTTTTTTTCTTTTTTCTTCTCTTCTTCCTTTCTTCTTTCTCCTTTCTTTTCCTTTCTTCTCCTCCCGCGAGGCCGGCAGCATCAAAAGGGGGCAGAGTTGTGGCGGCCACGGGAGATGGCCTGGCCGTGGTCGGCGACACCTATGACAGTCGTGGCCCGGCCTCCTTTCTTCATTTATTTATTATTTTATTTTATTAAAATATATTTATTTATTATCTTATTTATTTATTTATTTATTTATTTGTTCATATATATATGTTTATTGTTTCTTTTCTTTTTTTTCTTTTTTTCTTCCTTTTCTTTTTTTTCTTCTTTTTTTTTCTTTTTTTTTGTTTTTCTTCTCTTCCTCCCTTCTTCTTCTTTCTTCTCCTTTCTTCTCCTCCTACGAGGCCGGCCCGGAAGGGCTGGGCCATGGCGGCTGTGGGAGGATGCCGGGCCGCAGTCGGCAGCGGCTGGCTAGCAGAGAAGTCTTCTCCTTCCGTGAGGCCGGCGGCACCGGAAAGGGGCTGGGCCGCGGCGAACGCGGGAGGGGAACGAGCCGTGGCTGCCGCCAGCCACGACGGACACAGGAGGGGGCCAGGCTATGGCAAGCGCCGGCCGCAAGATGCGGGAGGCTGTCGGGAATGCCCCCGCCCCATGGTGGGGAGGTGCCGAGGCGGCCGCGGGAGGGGGTTCCGGAGGGTGCCGGGCCGTGGCCGACGGCGGCCGCGGTTGGCCGTTGCGACCCCCTTTTTCTTCTTCTTCTTCGGTGGAAATAGGAGATCAAGAGGGGCAGGGGCATTTTTGGTATTTTATTAAAAAATAAAAGGCTCTCAAGGATTGAAAATTAGTGAAGTCATTGGACTAAAGATTTTAGAACCGGTCAACGGAAACTTTTTGTTATACCAGGTTCGTTCTTTCGGAGAGTGGGGAATTAATTTCGCCCCATACATTTAACATTACCGGAGTGACAATTCAAAAAATGAGTATTGCTACGTGAAACAAGTTACAACAATGACAGCGTTGTACATCAAAGTTGGGGAAAATTCAGCTTTAAGCCTGAGATGATGCGGCTGTGTTGCAGTTTTCTCTTTCCACCGTAACATATCTAGTTTGTATGTTGGAGTTTTCAGATCCTGTGTTTCTGGCTCTTAGAAATTAGAATTGCATCCAGTCTCTAATTTCAGGTTAAAGCCCATGCTTGTACCCAAAAAGAAAAGGAGGGGAACATGGCTGATTGGTTTATCTCTTTACATCTACTCTTCTTTATTACTTTATTCACCATTACATAGAGTTATTATATCTTATGGCTTCTATTAACTGATTGTGGTATCAGCATAATGTCTTCTAAAATCTCATTGTACTATGAGAAGCTCAGCTGGCAAATCAGTATGATGATCTAATCTTCTTTTCTTTTCTTTTTTTTCTTTTGTTTTTTTTGGTACATCGGCGACTCACATACACCATATGTGAGTATAGTCCATAAAGTCAAAATGCAAGAAAGATTGTACAGGGTCATGTCCCTCCCAGATGACATCACCGAAGTGGTGGACCGCATAAAAAGCTACCCAATCCGTAGCACTGTTGGCCTCCATATACACAGTAGAGGCTCGGAAGAAAATACATTCACCTAAAAGACGGCGAATGTCATGGAGCAGCCGCATCCTCCCAGCAGACTGCTTGGGATTTTGAATCCCCTCAATCGCCGTGGCGGCATCCCTCTCAAGAATAATGCAGCCCGCACCGGCACTTGTTTTGCATTCAAAACGCCCTCCCAAGCAGCTCTAACCTCGGCCCCAGCAACAGTTTGATCAAAGATGCGTCGGCCCCCGCCCGCCACTAATCTGGTCTGCTGATCTCTGATGACAAACCCGGCATCGCAGCATCAACCTGCTGTGACATTATCGTCAAAGTTTACCTTGAAAAAACCAAGGGGTGGGAGCTCTCAGGAGATGAGAATAATCCTGAATGCTACATGAGCGGAGTGAAAGCCCCTGATTTTCCTAACCAACCCAAGAGACACCGACACAGTGATGTCGAGGACCTCCGCTGCATGAAGTAAGGCCCTATCCACCCCCACTCTCGGATGTGTATCTCTATCCTCGAAGAGATTCTATCTAGACAGTAGTGTTAAGCTAGATAAGCTGCCGTAATCCCCTGCTCTTGCTGGTCGGGCCTCCGAGAGGACTCTACCAAGAAGATTAGAAAATCCTCAATCGATGCTCATCCCCGACACAAATCAAAAGAGGCCGAAGCACACTCCCAAATCTGAGCAGCACGCTGGCAACCGAACAAGACGTGGAGTATAGACTCCTTTGCTGCCTAGCAAACCCCACAATCTGGAGTGATGCTCACCCCCTCCGAGCCAACACTCTCCTGGTGAACAGACAATCGACTTTCTAAACAAACAATGCCACCGAGGGTGAATATGCAGCCGTCAGATCTAACCTTTTTTTAAAAATCAATATATTAATTGTTGCTAGGAGCGAGACATGTCATACATCGAAAGCACTATTGTTCTAGATACCTTCAGTGCAGAAGAATTTAGTAGCATTACTCCTAACGTAGATGCTGTTGACATTGAAATTGGTAGAATTATTACAATCTCTTCTTTCTTGTTGATGTTGAGAAACTCTTTGTGAACTAAGAAAAATCAGTTTCTCTATTTTCTAATTTTGTTGGCCGCATTCACACTCGTAGTGTGTGAGCCGCTATTGCGCCCAAAAAAAAAAGAAACTAGTTTTGGAACTGGATTTTTAACATAAAGATATTTAATTTTTAATAGCAATAACATACGAGACACTCTTAATACACTAATATTTCAAGATTTTTTCCCCCACAAATCTTTTCGTGGATGCATGGTTGCGTTTAGATTACAATTTTAAAATTTTCATCATCTGAAAAGGGTTTAAACAGAATCTAGGTCTTTTAATTTTCACGAGCCGACTCTTACAGAGGAAACAAAGAACGAATTTTCAAGCTACAGTGCACGAGTCGACTCCTAGAATTTTCGAGCCGTCTCCCGCAAATTCAAGCCGCAAAGTAATTTCTTCGGCACAGTGGCCCAGTCGACTCGAATTGTTTATGAGCCGACTCCTACAGAAAAAGGCCGAGAGCAATTTTGCACAGACCAGAATGCAAGCCGACTTCGGAATTGCTCGAACCATCTCCTGGAAAATAGCTGGTAGTTCCCATTTGAAAACGCTGTGGGCGAGGCGATTCCCGATTTCTTCGAGCCGACTCTTACATGATTGACAGAGAGCTTATTTATAAGAGCCCGAATTCAAGTTGACTCCAGATTTTCATGAGACGTCTCCTATTTCAGCCGAGCCGACTCCAAGACGGGAGAGTCGACTCCAATCTCAATGGATACTTTGCTAGGGCGTGCAGTTTTGTCAGAACGACTCTTTTCTCCTCTCTAATGGCTAGTTTTCGAGGAGATAAGTTATAAAAGGTGGTTCTAAGCATTAACAATAAAAAGAGAGAAAATCCATTGAGAGCATTCAAGTCCATCAACCACCGAAGGAGAGTTAGAGCTATTCATAGCAAAAAGAGGAGTTATTGCATCCCATGCGTTCAGAGCACTCCTCCCATTAAAAGCTTATTGAAGTGATTCTCAACTATCAGCGCATTCAAGAGAGGATCCAGCAAAAGAGAAGCAAAGTCTTCTTAAAAATAATTCCTTAGTTGGCCCTGGGTCTCAACGAATCCTTATGTCGAAGCTGGATCTGACCCAAAAATCATGCAGAAAGTCATTAAAACTCAAAGCACCAGCAGCGAAACGGATTAGTACTTTAAAGGGAGAGAGAAAGAGAGAGAGGAGAACTCAATGGATTCCCGAGTCTCCTCGTTCAAAACTCCTACACCTACAAGAGAGCCACCGGGAATCAACCATAGGCACGGTAGCTGAAAGGTCTATTACTGACTGGCATAAAGATGACAGTTTCCGTAAAACAACAGCAACAACAAAGATATATAGCAGTAGTAAGTTTGTCCACGTTATTCTATTACATCTGCGCATCACTCCTGCGCTTCATTATTCTTGTTTTTTGATTACCAGATTGGCTCATCAATCAGAAGTCATAACTACCATATCCATCCGTCAGCTGCAGCCTCCGGCTCCGAACCCAATCATTCCCCTGGCAACATCATAAACAATGTCGTACGTCCGCTGCACCGTGTTGCCAATGATGGAGATCGAGCTCGGATCGCTGTTTCCAGAAAACGCTAGACATGCTTGCGAGATGCTCGCAGGATAAAGTATGCCCGAAGGATCGACATCGAGCGTCACTCCGCCGCTAAATCTTAGACCAACCGAAGGCAACGATATCGAACCAACCCCAGTAAAATTATAGCAAGTATCCAACATTGGCAGTGGAGGCGCCATGGAATAGTTTGCCATCTGCCGCCTGAATTCATCACGAAGTGCAGAGTAGCCCGACGATGGAAGGTAGGTGATCACCGTGCCGGAGTCGATGATAGTTCCGGTATCTGTGAAGGTGCTCGGCGGTATCGGTAAATTCTTTCCTCCAACACTTAGTCCTATTAGCTCAACATAGTAGAAGGAGGGTTTCGCCGGATTGGTGAGCATCGGCGTAAATCTGACGTTGGGGGCCGGCCCGCTGGCTCCCAGTGTCAGATACCCGGTCGAGCTGACCCTCGGCGGGAGGCAGTAGGAGAAGACTCCGCCATATTCCTGTGCTGCTTGCGATGCCAATGACACCTCGCCACGGCCGAGGCCTACCAGCCCGGCGACGCTACCGAAGAGGCCTTTGTTCTTCTCCCCGCACCCGAATTCGAAGTTTGTCAGCACGTTAGAGGGCGTCAAGGTGAGGGTCTCCTGCGCAAGGAAGCCAACAGTGGAGGAATTGTCACCGTATCGGACAGCGTAGATGCAAGTCGATGATGCATCGCAAGCTGAGCCGAATGAGAGGCAGACGGCTGAGCTGCATGATATATTGGCATAGGTAGACGATTGGGATGGGTCGAAGAGCGTCTCATTCTGGGAGTAGCACCCGCCGGCGCATGGCCTGCATTGGATCCACGAGATGTCGCTGCCGGTGTCGAAGATCACCGAGAAACTCTTTTTGGGAGTGCCGAAGCCCACCGTCACGATGTAGTCTGAGGTGCTGAACGAGATGCCGACATGGTCGGGCACCGTGATGCCGGTCGATTTATCCTTCCTGGAAGCAGCGGATATCCGGTTGTGGAGGGAAATGACCCGGGCTTGGTCACGGTGGAGGATCTGCCTGTGGTTCAGCTTTTGCCTGGTGTTGATGATGGGCGAGCAGGGGCCGTGCCGGTGAACGACCGTCAGCTTATTACCAGAGGATGCTGCAAGAGTTTGTGCAGAAACGCCAGAAGGTTCAATACTAAGCAGGCATCTTATAATTTGAAGTACATGTAACCGATGATTAGCATGCAATAGCTCATCTACAAATGTTTCACATATTTAACTAGGAACGAGTTAACGGATGATTAGCATGCAACAGCTCAAATATATATTTGACATAATTTAGCTATTCAGGAATTACTATGGTTCCGACTTCTTTTAGTCTCATTGCATATTCCTCCAATTTCAGTCAAACTCTAGCTAGGTTCGGATAAATGAGCATGCTTGTGGACTTAGAAATCCAGGTACATAGAATCAGTAATTTTAGTCATACTTAGTGCTAAGCCCGGTCCGGCCTGTCCCACGAGCAGGTCTAGCGGTGACCATTGCCAAAGTGTCTTCATGAGATATTCCCAAATTTCCTTTGCTTTAGATTTTAATTTGATGATGATTCCCAAAAAAAACAAAGGTATCCAAATGATTCTTTCATTCTTCCCGACATATAGTCCATGCATACCCACCAACATACACTATAAATTGGAGAAAACTGTCTGTATATTCATAGAGAGACAGTCTGTTGTTATTAATATTAGAATTCATGAATAATATAACTATCCATAATATTCGTAAGTCGTGCATTATCTTTGCTTTTAGGAAACGCTTGCTATCTTTAGACTTGCACTTGGTCCGCGGGTAAAACAGCGCGTCAGAAAGTTTACGACAAACTAGCACTTTCAACAGTCAAGTGGAATAAATATGAATTTTTAATCCTAAAATAATATAAAAATTCTAAATCTTGCCATAATCACTTGCAGTGTCAAACATATCATTTTAACCTACGATGGAGATTTGTATTTAAATATTATTTCAATCCACCCAACGACAGAAATATAGATCGAGACCGTATATAGTTCCTGTCATAGAATGCTGACCATAAAACATAATAAATAAATAAATAAATAAAAGTCATCGTACAAACCCTTGCTGTTTACACAAAACATACTGAAAGAGAGGTTAAACATTATTCTACTCATTATCTTAGACCTTGATATATCAGCATGAACTATGATTGAATATCATAAAGAGCGTCTAAGTAACTCCCATATATACAACCTTATCCCAGCCCTCAATTATAATTTATTATGCTCACCAACACAAATGACCTAATATTAAGGTTATTTCATGCACTCGTTCGACTTTAGTTTGCTTTTCCAAAGCAAGAGGAGGCTAGCTCGGATTGTTATAAAATAGAGTACTGAAGGGTGACGAGTCAAAAGCCAAAACCAATCAATTAACTGCTAGCGTGAAGAGAGTGTTAACCTTTGGGTTTGGAGCAGGCAGTCGCCGGCTTCAAAGAGTCGGATCCAAGGACATGATGGCTGTTTGCTACTCCGTGGACGGCATACGGATTGCAATACAGAAGCAAGGAAAGGAGCAGGGAGCGGATTAATGGGAGGAGAGCCGAAGCCATGGGTTCGTTGGCTAGGGATTGGTGTTAACCACTCTTTGGGAAGCTGCAAATCTATAGAATTTCTAAGATCCCTCCTGCTTGGGAAATGCTCAGCCCTACATGGTACGTGAAGACTTTGACGTGTGAAAAGTGCCTTGCATCGACTGCAGGGAACTTATTTCCATAGTTTGTTTGACTACACATATCTGGCCTAAAAATGTAATCGGTGTCATTGATTGCAGGAATTATAATAATTGTCATATGCAATAATGGACAAATTCAGCCAATAATTGTGAAGGAGGAATTCCTCTATTTCCACAAAGAATGGTTGCTGTTCCCGTTTATGAATTAACATGACATAAGAGTATACTTTTCAAAGGTCACAGACAATCCATCGTTTCAACTGGGCCTTAAAAAAAGAATCCTTGTTATCCAATAACGAAATCATTGAGCATAAATATTGCTTTGAAGGAAACATATGAGATAGAGATTTCGGCTAACGTTTGCCTCTTTGGGAAGCCACCTCATATTTCATTGATAAATGAAACGAGAAAAGGCAAAAAGCAGAAAGACAAGTAGAGGTGTGCAAAAGAAGTGATCAAACTGTAAAACCAAGCCAACCCGTTATTTCTATTCGGTTTGGATCAGTCAGTTTGGTTTTGGTTTGCAAATTTTTAAATTAAAAAAATCAGTTCGATATTAGTCTAAATTTTAAAAATCGTATATACATATATACATACATATAAGTTTATCTTTTCCTGCATTCTTCTTTGGTTATTTTTTCGAGAGGAATTCTACTTTCAATTTCACATCCATATTTTTGCTCAAAAAAATTCAGGTGCATATTGGATGTTTATACTTCCCTACTTTCTATGGTCACAGCTAGTTTCCTAAGAATGATTAGGTTGACACCTAATACTAAGATGTTCTGAAGTTTCCGATCTTGTGACAGATAATTCCGGATTATTCTTGGTTTTGTTTTACAGTGTGAATCAAATGGTGAATCTGCCTGCCTCCTCTTACTTATTCTAAAAAAGAAATAAAAAACTACCATGACACGCTGTTAGATCCATCACCAGAGACGCACTTGGTCTTCTTTACTAAGGTCTCCTTGGACAGACCAACCACCATCCTTCTGGTTTTATGCCATGGAAAAGTTTTAGGCTGTAAGAAGAATACCCTTCGATTACCAGTCCCCTTGGCTGCGTACGACCGTAAAGAGATGAACATGACCTCCATCCATTTCATTTCAATAAGATGGCAGAAACTGGCTACGTGTCTGAGAATTTCAATGGATATAGAAGTGAGACTAATATTCAGCTAACATTACTAAAGACTCCTCAAAAAAGTTACTACAGACTCAGAAAGGAGCAATATTACATGTGGAGCAGGCCATGACAATGAGTGATGTACACCAGAAGATGACTGGCGGAGCTCCGTCCAATTTATGCCTATGTGATACTGAAATTAGGTAATTCCTTCTAATTCGCAGTTGCGAGCTATATTGCTTTTGAACCAAGGCTATTCAAATAATATAGGGGAAACTAATGACCGGTCTATTTTTTTGACCGGTTTCTAACGTTTAATTCCTGTTGACTGGTTGTTTAACAACTGGTCCAGCTATATTTCAACATTCCAACATGAGACGAAATGCCCCCGCCCCTACTGATCTCCCATTCCCACCGAAAAAGGGGAAGAAAAATACCGCCGCCTGCCGTGGCCACGGCCCGCCACCTCCCAAGCCCCTTCCAACAGCCACCACTGGCCACGGCCGGCCCCCTCTCGAGCCCCTTCCCATGGCCGCCACGGCCCCGCCCCCTTCCCCACCGCCGAGAATACCCCTGCTCCCACGGTAGGGAGGTGCTGAAGAAGAGAAAGAAGAAGGGGGTGCCCTCCCGCATTCCGCGGTCGTCGCCGGCTACGGCCCACCCTCCTCCTACGTCCCCCGCCGCCGGCCTCGCGGGAGGAGAAGAGTTCTCTGCTAGCCAGCTGCAGCCGCCGTGGCTGCCACAGGCGCTGCCGGCCGCGGCTGCCGCTGGCTGCGGCTCGGCCCCCTCTTGCGGTCACCACGGCCCGGCCTGCTTCCGGCACCGCCGGCCTTACGGTGAGGAGAAGAAAGAAGAAAGAAGAAAGAATGAGAAGGGAAGAAGAGAAGAAAAAAGGAAAGAAAAAGAAAAAAAAGAAGAAAAGAAAAGAAGAAAAATAAATAAATAAATAAATGCATAAATAAATACACACACGCATATATATATATATATATCAATGAACAAACAAATAAATAAATAATATATTGTAATGAAATAAAATAATAAATAAATAAATAAATCCGCCACGGCTGCGGCCGCCACGGCCCGGCTCCCTTCTGGCGCCGCCGGCCTCACGAGAGGAGAAAATAGAAGAACAAAAAAAAAGAAGAAAAGAAAAAAAAATAAAAAATAAAAGAGAAAATTAAATAAATAAGTACATACATATATATGAATGAACGAATAAATAAGTAAATAAGTTAATAAATAAAGATATTGTAATGAAATAAAATAAATAAATAAATAAATAAATAAAGCCACTACGGCTACTGCCGCCACGGCTCGGCCCCCTTCTGGCATCGCCGGCCTCACGGGAGGAGAAAATATAAAAAAAAAAAAGAAGAAGAAAAGAAAAAAAAAAAAATATTGAGTGAGTGGCCAATAATCTGATCTTTATGACATTGATAGGTGTTATGGGGGAATTGAGCCGCCATGCCCCACGTGATCGGCACGCGTATCCAGGAAAGCTACAGCTGCCCTATGATCCAGCACTCCGACCCCGAGTCGGACCTCCTCGGCTCCGCAGCCCGACCCCGGGTCGGCTGCCCTATGATCCAGCACTCCGACCCCGAGTCGGACCTCCTCGGCTTCGCAGCCCGACCCCGGGTCGGCTGCCCTATGATCCAGCATTCCGACCCCGAGTCGGAGATCTTTTGATAACGACAGGCTATTCTCCAGAGGCACGCCGCGGCCTCCTGCTCCACTACTCCCTGCAACGGCTGTACCCGATGCTGCCCACGATCTCCTGTATCAACCGTACAAAGCGGAGCTCCACTACGCCCTGCCATGACCGTACCCAGCGCTGCTCCACGACGCCCCGTAACGGCCATGTCAGTGGCCATTCTATCGTGCCCCACGACGACAAACCCCCCTGAGAGACCTCCCAGCCAGGTATATATGCGGCTGGGGGGAGAAGGGGGGGGGGTAAGCAATACCTCCCAGAGCACTCTCTCCCACTTGTGATTATCATCTCTCCTCCTCCAATCTCCTCTGACTTGACCGTCGGAGGGCCATCACCACCCTGGTGGTGGTGCAAGGCTTGTTTGCAGGTTCCTTGGCGGAAGGTGGAGCGCAACCAGCACCAACCAAGACAACTCAGGCGGAACCCCGTTCACACCGTCGTGTCAATCGTTCTCGGTTTGGACCACCAGCAACAGTTGGCGCTAGAGGAAGGGCCGAATCTCAGAACGATCGTAATGGCACGGCGAGGTGGTCGCGGAGCTTCCAATGCTTCCGGTCGCGGAGCCTCTCGCGCCTCTGGCCGGGAGGCTGCTGCGTCCCCAACACACTCTCAGCAGCATTCCACCGCTTCTCCTCCCATTCAGACGGTCGAACCTGCTCAGTTCGACCAGCTAGCCCAGCAGGTTCGCACCCTCGCGGAGGCAGTGCAGAATCTGCAGGGTGTGATCTCTCGGGTGCCGCAGCGGGCTCAGGAGCCGCTGCTCCCCGAGCACTCGCCTCTTCCTCACAACCCGCGCTCCTTCCTCTCCCATGGAGAGGAGCGCCGGCGCGGGGAGGATTCTCGAGTGCGGTCCATTCTGCCAGGACCTTCTCATCGGAGCTGCGCGGGGTACGAGAGGCGGACCCGGGCGCGTTCTCAGACACCCCAGTCCTCGAGGGGCCCGCACTCCAGTCGGTCCCCCTCGCGCCGCTCCTTGTCTCCCACCCACCGGTCGCGCTCCCTGGACCGGCGGGTGGACGATCTCCACAGACAGCTCCAGGTCCTGAAGGGCCACTCCAAAGATCCCTTCGCCGACTTGGAAATCTCCTCCCAGCCGGCGCTTGCCTCAAGGATCCTGCGAACCCTAAACCCGCCGGGGTTCAAAATGCCGGCGATCGAACCCTACGATGGGGCGGCGGACCCACGGGACCACGTGGAGAGTTTCAGGACTCTTATGCTCCTCCATGGAGCATCGGATCCTCTCCTCTGCAAGGCCTTCCCGGCGACCCTCCGCGGCCCGGCAAGGGCGTGGTTCGCCGGCCTGGAGGCTAATTCCATCCAGTCCTTCCACCAGTTCACCCGTCTCTTCATCAGCCATTTCGCCGTCAGTAGCCGGCGAAGACTGGTCTCCGACTCCCTCTTCGATGTCCGGCAGAACGAGGGAGAGAGCCTGCGGGATTATCTCACCCGCTTCAACAAGGCAACACTGGAGGTCCGGAATTTGAGCCAGGAGGTGGCTCTCTCAGCCCTGAAGCGAGGCTTCCGGAAGGGCAGACTCACCTTCTCCCTGGACAAACGCCTGCCGCGGAGCTTCCCGGAGCTGTTGTCTCGGGCAAACCAGTATGCAGACGCCGAGGAGGCAGCCTCCCACCGGAACAAGGAGGCCGCCGAGGCCCCTCTAAAGCCCGGGAAGAAAAGGCGAAAAGAGGCACCCCAGAGGAGGAGCCCGACGCCTCAACGCCGGCGCAGAAGCCCGTCACCAGCAAGGAACCACGGCGCCACACGCCCTCGTTCTCCGCACCGACGCTTCAACCGGTACACCCCACTCCTGGCCCCCCGGGCCCAGATCCTCATGGAGGTCAGGGGGCGGGAGGACCTCCCGGTCCCGAGGCAGATGAAGAAGATCCCTGGGAGGAAGCCTTCTCGGGCGTACTGTGAGTACCACCGAGACCACGGCCACGATACCGAAGACTGCTTCCAGCTTCGGGACGAGATCGAGGCTCTCATTCGCCGAGGGCGTCTCGGTCGATATGTAAACGACCGACGTCCCCCCGCAGACCCGCGTCCAGCCGACCCGGCCCCTCAGGAGCCTCGGGAGCAGAATCGACCCGTTGCGGGAGTGATCCACACCATCACTGGGGGCTGCTCTCGGCCCGTGAGGAACGCAGGGGGCTCGGCGGAAGTATCAGGAGTGGCCGTCGCGAAGAGGCAGCGGGTCGGAAATGTAATCACTTTTTGTGATGAAGATGTAAAGGGGGTTCAGACTCCCCACGATGACGCCATGGTGATCTCTCTCACTATGGCGGACTATGATGTAAGGCGTGTTCTTGTGGATAGTGGAAGCTCAGCTGATATTTTGTATTACGAGGCCTTCCAAAAGATGGGCTTTTCCCGACAATTGTTGCACAAAACATCCACCCCCCTCATAGGATTCACTGGAGACGCTATCTCGGCCGAAGGTGTCATCGAGCTGCCTGTGACTGCGGGCATTGCACCCGCAGAAGCCACGGTGCGGCTCGGGTTCTTGGTCGTCCGTGTCCCCTCGGCCTACAACGCTATCCTCGGACGACCCGGACTGAACGCCCTTCGCGCGGTGGTTTCTACCTACCATTTGCTCATGCGGTTCCCCACAGCGGCCGGGATTGGAGAGGTCCGAGGTGACCAGCCGACCGCACGGCAGTGTTTCCTAGCAACTCTCAAAGGGAAGAAGCCCATGGAGGCCCTAAGCGTCGAGTCACTTGACGCCAGAGACGAAGAGGCCTTGCGGCACGGGGAGCCGGCCGAGGGCGTAATCGAAGTTCCCCTCGAAGAAGGCCGCCCGGACCGCACGGTCCGGGTCGGTGCCAACCTCGACTTGGAAGCTCGGCTCCGGTTAGTGGAATTCCTCCGAGCCAATGCAGATGTGTTTGCCTGGTCGGCGGCCGATGTACCTGGGATCGACCCGGAGGTCGTTTCTCACGCCCTCAACGTCGACCCGACCCACCGACCAGTAAAGCAAAAGAAGAGACACTGTGCCCCGGATCAGATCCGGGTGGTCGACCAGGAGGTAGACAAACTCTTGGAGGCAGGTTTCATAAGAGAGGTGAGCTACCCCGAGTGGCTGGCAAACGTCATACTTGTCCGGAAGGCGAGCGGGAAGTGGAGGATGTGCGTCGACTACACCGACCTGAACAAGGCGTGCCCCAAGGATAGCTTTCCGCTTCCACGGATAGACCAACTGGTCGACGCGACTTCCGGATATCAGCTACTGTCTTTTATGGACGCCTTCTCCGGCTACAACCAAATAATGATGGCTCCACAGGACGAGGAGAAAACTACCTTCATAACAGACCGGGGGCTGTACTGTTACAAGGTAATGCCCTTCGGTCTGAAGAACGCTGGCGCCACTTACCAGCGCCTCGTCAATAAAATCTTCAAGGAGCAGATCGGCCGGAATATGGAGGTGTACGTGGACGATATGCTGGTAAAAAGCCGCCATGCAGACCAGCACATTGCAGATCTGGAGGAGACTTTCACCACCTTGCGAAAGTTTCGCATGAAGCTAAACCCAGCGAAGTGCGCTTTTGGTGCTTCGGCCGGGAGGTTCCTCGGTTTCATTGTCAACCAGCGGGGGATCGAGGCCAACCCGGACAAGATCAAAGCCATCCAAGATATGTCCCCTCCGACCAAAGTGAAGGAGGTTCAGGAGCTCGCTGGAAGGGTCGCCGCGCTCGGACGATTTGTGGCAAAGTCGGCCGAACGCTGCCAACCATTCTTCAAGGTGTTGAAGCGCCCAAAAGACTTCCTCTGGACGGCCGAATGTCATGCGGCGTTCGACCAGCTCAAGGAGTACATGGCGTCTCCTCCCCTGCTGTCCAAGCCGCAAGAGGGGGAGATGCTCTACCTTTACCTGGCGGTCTCCCCAACCGCAGTCAGCGCAGTACTGGTTCGGGAAGAGGCAAGACTTCAGAAGCCTGTATACTACATCAGCCGAGTCCTCCGGGATGCCGAGACGCGGTACACGAAGGCTGAGAAGATCGCCTTCGCGCTGCTGACTGCGACCAGGAGGCTTCGCCCCTATTTCCAGGCTCATTCTGTCACCCTTTTGACCGATCAACCACTGCGGCAGATTCTCAGCAATCCAGAGAATGCGGGACGGCTGGTGAAGTGGGCAGTAGAACTTGGTGAGTTCGACATCCGCTACCAGCCCCGACCAGCCATCAAGGCCCAGGTGCTCGCGGACTTTCTCGCTGAGTGCACTGTGCAGGAGGCGGAACCTAAGCCGCCGGAGACACCCAGCCTCGATCTCCCGATCTAGACGCTCCACATTGACGGGTCGTCGAACCCTGAAGGTGGAGGGGCTGGGCTGGTCCTCACCAATCCCGATGGAGTGATAGCCGAGTATGCCTTGAGGTTCGGATTTCCAGTGACCAACAATGAGGCGGAGTACGAGGCCCTAGTCGCGGGACTCAAACTCGCCAAGGAGCTCGGCATCCGGCGTCTGAAAGTCTTCACCGACTCCCAGCTGGTGGTCGGGCAGGTTCGAGGGGAGTTCGAGGCGCGGAGCCCGACCATGCAGAGCTACGTCCGGAAGGTGCAAACACTCATTCCCGACCTCGGCAGTGTTGACATTCAGCAGGTCCCGAGGAGCGAAAATGCCAGGGCCGACAGGTTGTCCCGCCTAGTGGACGCAGACGCGCACAACTTGTCGAGGGCAATCTACCTGGAGACCCTGGATGCCCCGAGCATTGACGGGGCTGGAGCGGTGATGGCAATTGATCCGGAGCCGTCTTGGATGGACCCGCTCGTCGCCTACCTCGCCGAAGGAATCCTCCCTGAAGACGAAGATCAGGCCCGGCGGCTTGTAAAGAAGTCCGCCCACTACGTACTTTATGAAGGGAGGCTGTATCGGACCTCGTTTACCGCCCCCCTCTTAAGGTGCCTCCGCCCCGCGGAAGCGGCCTACGCCCTCGGCGAAGTCCACGAAGGCATCTGCGGATCGCACTTGGGGGCTAGGTCCTTGGCGCATAAGATCATGAGGCAAGGCTACTATTGGCCGACCTTGTTGGAGGACTCGAAGGACCACGTGCGGAAATGCGACGCCTGCCAGCGCCACGCCAACGTCCAGAGAGTCCCCTCTGTCCCCTTGGCGCCAATCACCGCGCCCTGGCCCTTCGCACAGTGGGGAATGGATATCCTCGGACCATTCCCCGTCGCTTCGGCCCAGCGGAAATTTTTGATTGTCGCCATCGACTACTTCACCAAGTGGGTGGAGGCAGAGCCACTGGCCACCATCACGGAGGCACAAGTCCGGAAGTTCGTGAAGAAGAACATCATTGTCCGATTTGGAGTACCTCGGGTCCTCATCTCGGATAACGGTCGACAGTTTGATAACAAGCACTTCCGGGACTTCTGCGAGGAATTCGGGATCGAGCATCGGTTCACATCCGTGTCGCATCCCCAAACCAACGGCGAGGCCGAGGTCACAAATCGGACAATCCTCCAAGGTATCAAAGCGCGGATCGGCCGGACGGGGCAAGCTTGGGTCGAGGAACTCGAGAATGTCCTTTGGGCGTATCGGACCACACAACGGACTCCTACTGGAGAGACGCCTTTCAGCCTAACCTATGGCACGGAAGCCGTTGCCCCCGTGGAGCTCGGACTCCCCTCGCCTCGGGTGGCCGCGCACCGACCCGAGGCCAATTCAGAGCAACTCCGAGGGAACTTGGATCTCTTGGAAGAGGCAAGGGAAAATGGCTCAGGTACGGATGGCAATGTATCAGCAGAGGGTTGCCCGATATTACAACTCCAAAGTCCGACCGAAGCTTTTCAGAATTGGAGATCTGGTGCTGAGGCGAGCTAAGGCATCTCAACCTACGGAAGGTGGGAAGCTAGCGCCAAATTGGGAAGGCCCGTATAAAGTTCGTT
Source organism: Phoenix dactylifera (assembly GCF_009389715.1). NCBI lineage: Eukaryota > Viridiplantae > Streptophyta > Magnoliopsida > Arecales > Arecaceae > Phoenix > Phoenix dactylifera. Next base: position 76,584 of record NW_024068110.1, on the reverse strand, counting down.
GGGTAAACCGACCTGGCTCCTACCAGTTGGAAGCCCTAGATGGCCGAGAAATTCCAAGGGGCTGGAATTCCGCTAACCTGCGGATGTATTACCAGTAGAACAACAAGGCCAGAAAGACAATTTAAAAAGGTGCAATACTTTTCATTTCAATAATTTCTGGTTACAGTGGCGTGCTCGTGTGATTACAAGGAATTCCCAGAGGGGAATTAGGGAGTAAAGAAAGTAAAGAAGAGGTGGGGACCCAAACCCTCAACCCAGGGCGGCTGCAGTCCCACCAGAAGTGGGTGCTTCTAACCGGAGGCGCCATCCAGCACCTCACCAAAAAGAGGAGGAGCCGCCGCAGAAGAAGCTCCCGCTGCCCCCAGGGGAACGCCGCCTCCAAAGGATATTTCCATCTTCCCCAGTGGTAGGGAAGAGAAGGGATTCAAGGGGGAAGAGTATATGGAGGCGCGGTCCCGGATTGAGCGTCCGGCGCAGAGCTCAACCGGGAGGCTGAACTTCAAGGAGGGGAGATGTGATCCCGGATGAAACGCCTAGAGCGGAGTTCCGCCGGGGAGACCCTCCTTGTTGATCCCAGATGAAACGGCTAGTTGGCTGAAGTTGTAAGGGGAGCCCCTTTCCTTCGACAGGAGTCTCTCAGTCATATGCCAAGGAGGAGGTCCGCGATCCATGGCAACCTGCAGCTCCGGCTTGGCAAATTCCATCGTACCTGCACCTGTATTTATAGCCAAGCTGCGGCCCCCTGGTAGTTCCGATACGGGTGGCTCCAATAAATGCAGGCGCACTGAATCCGGAGCCGTTCCGGCTCCCGAGGCGTATCTCCCCGCGATTTCCTAAGCGTCATTCTCCTTAAATCGCATTCTTTGTGCAGGACGATCCGGGTGACGTATACCCCTAGGTCCACGTGTCTCCGCTCGCGCCCAGGCCGCATCCTCCTCGAAGAACCCGCGTATCGCGGCCGCTCAACTAACACTCCTCACCAGCAGCAACTGGCGATCCGATTTCCCAGGTAACGCATTAATTAGCGTTTAATACCCTTCTCGTGTTCCCCCCAGGCAACGCTTGGAGGAGAGGAGAAACACGGTCGCGGCTGGGCACAGAGAAACCCCGATGGGCGGCGAGCGACAAGTGGCCGACCAACGAGTGGAATGTCCCGAGGCTCGGCCCTCGGATGCCTGGCTAACCCGATGATCATCCCGGGAGCAGACTAGCCGGAAGCCCCGACCGGTCGCCTCGGCTTGCGCCAGCCTTGGCCGACCAACGAGCGGAATTTCCCTGAGGCTTGACAACCCTCAGATGCCTGGCTAACCCGATGATCATCCCGGGAGCAGACTAGCCGGAAGCCCCGACCGGTCGCCTCGGCTTGCGCCAGCCTTGGCCGACCAACGAGCGGAATTTCCCTGAGGCTTGACAACCCTCAGATGCCTGGCTAACCCGATGATCATCCCGGGAGCAGACTAGCCGGAAGCCACGACCGGTCGCCTCGGCTTGCGCCAGCCTAGGCCGACCAACGAGTGGAATGTCCCGAGGCTCGGCCCTCGGATGCCTGGCTAACCCGATGATCATCCCGGGAGCAGACTAGCCGGAAGCCCCGACCGGTCGCCTCGGCTTGCGCCAGCCTTGGCCGACCAACGAGCGGAATTTCCCTGAGGCTTGACAACCCTCAGATGCCTGGCTAACCCGATGATCATCCCGGGAGCAGACTAGCCGGAAGCCCCGACCGGTCGCCTCGGCTTGCGCCAGCCTTGGCCGACCAACGAGCGGAATTTTCCTGAGGCTTGACAACCCTCAGATGCCTGGCTAACCCGATGATCATCCCGGGAGCAGACTAGCCGGAAGCCCCGACCGGTCGCCTCGGCTTGCGCCAGCCTAGGCCGACCAACGAGTGGAATCTCCCGAGGCTCGGCCCTCGGATGCCTGGCTAACCCGATGATCATCCCGGGAGCAGACTAGCCGGAAGCCCCGACCGGTCGCCTCGGCTTGCGCCAGCCTTGGCCGACCAACGAGCGGAATTTCCCTGAGGCTTGACAACCCTCAGATGCCTGGCTAACCCGATGATCATCCCGGGAGCAGACTAGCCGGAAGCCCCGACCGGTCGCCTCGGCTTGCGCCAGCCTTGGCCGACCAACGAGCGGAATTTCCCTGAGGCTTGACAACCCTCAGATGCCTGGCTAACCCGATGATCATCCCGGGAGCAGACTAGCCGGAAGCCCCGACCGGTCGCCTCGGCTTGCGCCAGCCTAGGCCGACCAACGAGTGGAATCTCCCGAGGCTCGGCCCTCGGATGCCTGGCTAACCCGATGATCATCCCGGGAGCAGACTAGCCGGAAGCCCCGACCGGTCGCCTCGGCTTGCGCCAGCCTTGGCCGACCAACGAGCGGAATTTCCCTGAGGCTTGACAACCCTCAGATGCCTGGCTAACCCGATGATCATCCCGGGAGCAGACTAGCCGGAAGCCCCGACCGGTCGCCTCGGCTTGCGCCAGCCTTGGCCGACCAACGAGCGGAATTTCCCTGAGGCTTGACAACCCTCAGATGCCTGGCTAACCCGATGATCATCCCGGGAGCAGACTAGCCGGAAGCCCCGACCGGTCGCCTCGGCTTGCGCCAGCCTAGGCCGACCAACGAGTGGAACCTCCCGAGGCTCGGCCCTCGGATGCCTGGCTAACCCGATGATCATCCCGGGAGCAGACTAGCCGGAAGCCCCGACCGGTCGCCTCGGCTTGCGCCAGCCTTGGCCGACCAACGAGCGGAATTTCCCTGAGGCTTGACAACCCTCAGATGCCTGGCTAACCCGATGATCATCCCGGGAGCAGACTAGCCGGAAGCCCCGACCGGTCGCTTCGGCTTGCGCCAGCCTTGGCCGACCAGCGAGCGGAAGAATTTCCTGAGGCCTAACCCTCGGATGCCTGGCTTAGCGCCGGAAGAATTTCCTGAGGCCTAACCCTCGGATGCCTGGCTTAGCGCCGGAAGAATTTCCTGAGGCCTAACCCTCGGATGCCTGGCGTAGCGCCGGAAGAATTTCCTGAGGCCTAACCCTCGGATGCCTGGCCTAGCGCCGGAAGAATTTCCTGAGGCCTAACCCTCGGATGTCTGGCTTAGCGCCGGAAGAATTTCCTGAGGACTAACCCTCGGATGCCTGGCGTAGCGCCGGAAGAATTTCCTGAGGCCTAACCCTCGGATGCCTGGCCTAGCGCCGGAAGAATTTCCTGAGGCCTAACCCTCGGATGCCTGGCTTAGCGCCGGAAGAATTTCCTGAGGACTAACCCTCGGATGCCTGGCCTAGCGCCGGAAGAGTTTCCTGAGGCCTAACCCTCGGATGCCTGGCTCAGCGCCGGAAGAGTTTCCTGAGGCCTAACCCTCGGATGCCTGGCTTAGCGCCGGAAGAATTTCCTGAGGCCTAACCCTCGGATGCCTGGCTTAGCGCCGGAAGAGTTTCCTGAGGCCTAACCCTCGGATGCCTGGCCTAGCGCCGGAAGAGTTTCCTGAGGCCTAACCCTCGGATGCCTGGCTCAGCGCCGGAAGAGTTTCCTGAGGCCTAACCCTCGGATGCCTGGCTTAGCGCCGGAAGAATTTCCTGAGGCCTAACCCTCGGATGCTTGGCTTAGCGCCGGAAGAATTTCCTGAGGCCTAACCCTCGGATGCCTGGCTTAGCGCCGGAAGAGTTTCCTGAGGTTTAACCCTCGGATGCCTGGCCTAGCGCCGGAAGAACTTCGGGAATCAAAAGTCAGCAAGAAGCAACCAAGAGCTAAAAAAAAAAAAAAAAAAAAAAAAGAGGACGAGGGCGAGATGAAGAAATATTCAACGTGCATTAATTTTCAGGGCCGAGGCCCATACAATTGGGCAAAACGCCGACATACAAAAATAAAAAAGACAATGAAAGGTACAAGAGGTCAGCTTGGAGGAACTCCCGGGTCGGGAACGCCGGGCTCGTCCGCGGGAGGTAGGGAAGCAGCAGGAGAACCAGCAGGCGATGGCGCCGGAGAGGAGTCCAGGAGGGAGATCTCGCTCAGGTCAACTTCGGGATACTTAGCCGACACCCTTGCCAGGCCCTCCTCGAAGCCCAAGGTGAAGGCTTCGGCCCCCGCGTCCGACGCGTCATGGACAAACTCGTCAGACTGGCGATAGGTCCGCACTGCCTCCGACATATCATGGGCGAACTCGGCGGACTGGCGATAAGCCTCTACCGCCTGACGCCCGATTTCCGCCCTCTTCTCGGCCAGCTCCGCCTCAGCTCGCTCCATAATCTGAGCCTTGGCCTCCAAGACCTTCGCCACAATCCGGCCTTCGGCCTCAGAGGAGACCCTCAGCAGATCAGCCTGAGCCTCTTTATGCTTCGCCTCGGTAGCAACCCGAGCGGCCTCGGCTTCCTTCAGGCGCGAACGGAGCTCTTGGACGTCCGTGCATGACTTCTCCAGGGCCGACTCCAGTTCGCCTAGTTTGGCTTCAAAAGAGCGGATTCGGTCGCAGGCGTTGTCGGCAGACCGCTGGGCCTTCTCCCACCGCTCTCGATAGTCCGCGATCTTCCGGGACTGCTTTTCAGCCCGTTCCTCCGCCTTCTTGACCCTGCTTTCGAGGCCCGAGGCGGCTTTGAGTTGCTCCCGAGCCTCTGACAGTTGCTCCTCCAGGGCGGCGAAGCCGAGTGCCCGCTCTTCGGCCTCCCGGAGCCTCGCCTCGAGGTCCCCGGTCGTCCTGCCTGCCGCAGCCCGGCCTCCCTCTTCCATTGCTTTCAGCCGGTCCTCGGCCTTCGCCAAAAGCCCCGCCTGTTCCTTGTAGCACTCCTCCAGACGGATCATGTACTGGGCGAGCTAAGAAATAGGAAAAATAAGGGAGTCAGGCGGAGAACAACAGAGCCAATAAATGGTGAAAGACGGCCAGAAGAACACTCACCGACATGAGACAGACGCAGCTGGCGGCCCCAACGTCAGAGACATCCAACTCCCGGACCCGCCGACGGTCCTTCTCCAGCAACACTGTTTCGATGAGATTTCGGGCGCCATCGGTAGTGAAGGCAGACCCCGATTTCTCCCCGGAGCCGGATGGTGGTTCTGCAGCCTTACCCTTATCCATCGCCTGGGGAAGAGTCCGGCTGATCGCGCTCGGGGCGGGGGTCGCCCCAGGAATTGATAGGGTCCCGCTCGGCCGGGGCCTCGGCGCGTCCCTCCTCGAGTCATCAGGAGCCGACCGAGTCGAAGGCCGGGTCGGGGACCGATCACGTCCGACCCGTCCGTCTTGAGCAGGCTCAGGTGGCACCTCCGGAGTAGCGGCAACCTTACCACCGGAGGGCTGATACAGCGTCAGCTGCCGGTCGGTGCCCACGACATCTCCCTGACCGGTGGGCCCGGACTCGTCGGTCGGCATCGGAGGTATCTCCTTACGGGACTTCTTCGCCGGTGGGGCCCCGCTCGGAAGAGCTCGTTTCCTCCTCCGGACTGCTTCCAGCAGGGACGCCCTACCAACAGCCTTCGACTTCACCGACCGCATGACGTCGTCGACCTCTGCAAGAAGGACGGGATGGTCAGGGACTGAGAAACCGAAAGGAAGAAGGAACGAAAGAGAAGAAAAGAGCTAAAGAAACGATGGCGGACTCACGGTCGGTGGGGACCGAGCTCAAACCGACGTTCACCAAGGTATCCTCAGAAATAAGGCGGCCCACCGGGGGAAGCTGGCCCTCGGCGACCAACCCCTTCAAGGCGGCGACGCCCTCGGATTCCTCCCTCGACAACTTCGACAGGCCAATTGGGGACTTCACCGGCGTCCCCCAGATTGCCCTGATTTCCCAGGAGGGGTCTGCATCAACGAAAAAGAAGCGCTCCTTCCAGTGGTGAATGGAGGTAGGACCCTCCTTGACAAGGCCGCACCCTCGCCGCGCTGCGAAGCACCACCACCCTTTGTCCTGGGGGTGGCCGCTCAGGCCGTAGAGCTCCCAGAAAACGTTCAAGGTGGCGGGAATCGCATGCAAGCGACAGAGAACCTGGAAGACCGTCAGAGCACGCCACGAGTTCGGCACCAGTTGCGTCGGTGCCATTCCTAAACCCCGAAGCACCTGTAAGACTAGGTCTGAAGGGGGAAAGCGGAACCCGGCCTGGAGGATGCCCTCATTGATGGCGATCTTCCCTCGAGGAGGATGAGACATCCTCTCCTCAGGCCCTGGGAGCGTGACATTGCAGGCCTCGGGAAGGTGGTACCGAGCCACAAATCCGTCTAAGTCCTCGGCGACCAGTTTTGACTTGATGCTATCTGCTCCCACTTCGCCCATCCCTAATGGCCAATCTACGGTCAGGACGGGGTCAAGAAGGAGGGAAAGGCCGGAACGACTGGGGTGCACTAGTACAAAAAGAAAAAGTATGAAGAGCTCAAAGTAGAAGAGTGGGAAACTCACTTGAAGAGGAGGAAGAACGGCTCCGAGAGCGTCAAAGGAAAAGCAAGCGAACGTTTCGGCGGCAACAATGGTAGCGCAAAGGAGAAACTCGAAAATGTCCGTAAAGAAGAAGACGGACGGGGGAGGGGCCCCGATTAAATAGGCGAAAGGGCAAGTGACACCTCGATGACGCCAGAAGACGCCTGGCCGCCGAAGGGTCGCTCGCACCCCAAAGGCGAATCGACACCATTAAGGAAGGATGTCCGCCGAAATCCTCAGGTTGCCAGGTCAGCAGCAACCGCCATACGCCATAAAGAAGGCGGGAAGCTTGAAGCGCGCGCGCCTCTCCGAAGGATGGCGGCAATCTCGAAACATCACTCCCTTCACCTGTTCCCCTTCTGGTTCCAGGCTCGGAAGTGGGGGGCTACTGTTATGGGGGAATTGAGCCGCCATGCCCCACGTGATCGGCACGCGTATCCAGGAAAGCTACAGGTGCCCTATGATCCAGCACTCCGACCCCGAGTCGGACCTCCTCGGCTCCGCAGCCCGACCCCGGGTCGGCTGCCCTATGATCCAGCACTCCGACCCCGAGTCGGACCTCCTCGGCTTCGCAGCCCGACCCCGGGTCGGCTGCCCTATGATCCAGCATTCCGACCCCGAGTCGGAGATCTTTTGATAACGACAGGCTATTCTCCAGAGGCACGCCGCGGCCTCCTGCTCCACTACTCCCTGCAACGGCTGTACCCGATGCTGCCCACGATCTCCTGTATCAACCGTACAAAGCGGAGCTCCACTACGCCCTGCCATGACCGTACCCAGCGCTGCTCCACGACGCCCCGTAACGGCCATGTCAGTGGCCATTCTATCGTGCCCCACGACGACAAACCCCCCTGAGAGACCTCCCAGCCAGGTATATATGCGGCTGGGGGGAGAAGGGGGGGGTAAGCAATACCTCCCAGAGCACTCTCTCCCACTTGTGATTATCATCTCTCCTCCTCCAATCTCCTCTGACTTGACCGTCGGAGGGCCATCACCACCCTGGTGGTGGTGCAAGGCTTGTTTGCAGGTTCCTTGGCGGAAGGTGGAGCGCAACCAGCACCAACCAAGACAACTCAGGCGGAACCCCGTTCACACCGTCGTGTCAATCGTTCTCGGTTTGGACCACCAGCAACAATAGGTATCGTGGATTTAATTGTGTCGAAAAGATTTAACTGTGTGCTAGGTTAGATTAAGTGTTCAAACATTGATTATCTGCTTGCCAAGATTACTTAAATGTGTGCCATGCTATATTACCTGTATACCAAGCTTACTAACCTAATTACAGAGAAGACTTAACTATGTGCAGGAAGATTTAAGTATGTTTCGGGCTAAATTAAGTGTGTTCCAAGATTTTGTGCCATGCTAGATTAAGTATGTTCCAAGCTTACTTACTGTGTGTCGAGATAACTTAACTATGTGAGCCAGGCTAGATTAAGTGTTTAACATTGATTAACTACGTGCCAAGCTTACTTAAATATGTGACATGCTATATTACCTATGCACCAAGCTTACTAACCTAATTGCAGAAAAGATTTAACTATGTGTAGGGAAGATATAAGTGTGTTTCGGGCTAAATTAAGTGTGTTCCAAGATTTTATGCCATGCTAGATTAAGTGTGTTCTAAGTTTACTAATGTGTGTTCGAGAAACTTAATTGTGTGCGCCAGGCTAGATTAAGTATTCACTTAACATTGATTAACTGTGTGCTAAGGTTACTTTAATGTGTGTCATGCTATATTACCTATGTACCAAGCTTACTAGCCTAATTGCAATGGTGAGTTAACTATGTTCGAGGTTATATGAACGGAGTTTCAAGCTTAATTAATTAAAATGGTGACAAATCTACTGTACCTATCAATATCATAAAGATCAGATTATTTTCCACTCACTCATTATTTTTCTTTTTATTTATTTATTTAATTTATTATTTTATTTCATTGAAATATATTTATTTATTTATTTGTTCATTCATATATATATTTATGCATTTATTTTTTTATTTATTCTTTTTTCTTTTCTTTCCTTTTCTTTTTTTTCTTTTTTCTTTTCTTCTTCCCTACTTCTTTCTCCTTTCTTTTCCTTTCTTCTCCTCCCACGAGGCCGGCAGCATCAAAAGGGGGCAGAGCTGTGGTGGCCACAGGAGATGGCCTGGCCGTGGTCGGCGGCACCTACGACAGTCGCGGCCCGGCCTCCTTTCTTCATTTATTTATTATTTTATTTTATTAAAATATATTTATTTATTATCTTATTTATTTATTTATTTGTTCATATATATATATTTATTGTTTCTTTTCTTTTTTTCTTCTTTTTTTCTTTTTTTTCTTTTTTTTTCTTTTTTTTTCTTTTTTCTTCTCTTCCTCCCTTCTTCTTCTTTCTTCTCCTTTCTTCTCCTCCTGCGAGGCCGGCCCGGAAGGGGGCTGGGCCATGGCGGCTGTGGGAGGATGCCGGGCCGCAGCCGGCAGCGGCTGGCTAGCAGAGAAGTCTTCTCCTTCCGTGAGGCCGGCGGCATCGAAAAGGGGCTGGGCCGCGGCGAACGCGGGAGGGGAACGAGCCGTGGCTGCCGCCAGCCACGACGGACGCAAGAGGGGGCCAGGCTGTGGCAGGCGCCGGCCGCAAGATGCGGGAGGCTGTCGGGAATGCCCCCGCCCCATGGTGGGGAGGTGCCGAGGTGGCCGCGGGAGGGGGTTCCGGAGGGTGCCGGGCCGTGGCCGATGGCGGCCGCGGTTGGCCGTTGCGACCCCTTTTTTCTTCTTCTTCTTCTTCGGTGGAAATAGGAGATCAAGAGGGGCAGGGGCATTTTCGGTATTTTATTAAAAAATAAAAGGCTCTCAAGGATCAAAAATTAGTGAAATAATTAGACTAAAGATTTTAGAACCGGTCAACGGAAACTTTTTGTTATACCAGGTTCGTTCTTTCGGAGAGTGGGGAATTAATTTCGCCCCATACATTTAACATTACCGGAGTGACAATTCAAAAATGAGTATTGCTACGTGAAACAAGTTACAACAATGACAGCGTTGTACATCACAGTTGGGGAAAATTCAGCTTTAAGCCTGAGATGATGCGGCTGTGTTGCAGTTTTCTCTTTCCACCGTAACATATCTAGTTTGTATGTTGGAGTTTTCAGATCCTGTGTTTCTGGCTCTTAGAAATTAGAATTGCATCCAGTCTCTAATTTCAGGTTAAAGCCCATGCTTGTACCCAAAAAGAAAAGGAGGGGAACATGGCTGATTGGTTTATCTCTTTACATCTACTCTTCTTTATTTCTTTCTTCACCATTACATAGAGTTATTATATCTTATGGCTTCTATTAACTGATTGTGGTATCAGCATAATGTCTTCTAAAATCTCATTGTACTATGAGAAGCTCAGCTGGCAAATCAGTATGATGATCTAATCTTCTTTTCTTTTCTTTTTTTTCTTTTGTTTTTTTGGTACATCGGCGACTCACATACACCATATGTGAGTATAGTCCATAAAGTCAAAATGCAAGAAAGATTGTACAGGGTCATGTCCCTCCTAGATGACATCACCGAAGTGGTGGACTGCATAAAAAGCTACCCAATCCGTAGCACTGTTGGCCTCCATATACACAGTAGAGGCTCGGAAGAAAATACATTCACCTAAAAGACGGCGAATGTCATGGAGCAGCCGCATCCTCCCAGCAGACTGCTTGGGATTTTGAATCCCCTCAATCACCGTGGCGGCATCCCTCTCAAGAATAATGCAGCCCCGCACCGGCACTTGTTTTGCATTCAAAACGCCCTCCCAAGCAGCTCTAACCTCGGCCCCAGCAACAGTTTGATCAAAGATGCGTCGGCCCCCGCCCGCCACTAATCTGGTCTGCTGATCTCTGATGACAAACCCGGCATCGCAGCATCAACCTGCTGTGACATTATCGTCAAAGTTTACCTTGAAAAAACCAAGGGGTGGGAGCTCTCAGGAGATGAGAATAATCCTGAATGCTACATGAGCAGAGTGAAAGCCCCTGATTTTCCTAACCAACCCAAGAGACGCCGACACAGTGATGTCGAGGACCTCCGCTGCATGAAGTAAGGCCCTATCCACCCCCACTCTCGGATGTGTATCTCTATCCTCGAAGAGATTCTATCTAGACAGTAGTGTTAAGCTAGATAAGCTGCCGTAATCCCCTGCTCTTGCTGGTCGAGCCTCCGAGAGGACTCTGCCAAGAAGATTAGAAAATCCTCAATCGATGCTCATCCCCGACACAAATCAAAAGAGGCCGAAGCACACTCCCAAATCTGAGCAGCACGCTGGCAACCGAACAAGACGTGGAGTATAGACTCCTTTGCCGCCTAGCAAACCCCACAATCTAGAGTGATGCTCACCCCCTCCGAGCCAACACTCTCCTGGTGGACAGACAATCGACTTTCTAAACAAACAATGCCACCGAGGGTGAATGCGCAGCCGTCAGATCTAACCTTTTTTAAAAAATCAATATATTAATTGTTGCTAGGAGCGAGACATGTCATACATTGAAAGCACTATTGTTCTAGATACCTTCAGTGCAGAAGAATTTAGTAGCATTACTCCTAACGTAGATGCTGTTGACATTGAAATTGGTAGAATTTTTACAATCTCTTTCTTCTTGTTGATGTTGAGAAACTCTTTGTGAACTAAGAAAAATCAGTTTCTCTATTTTCTAATTTTGTTGGCCGCATTCACACCCGTAGTGTGTAAGCCGCTATTGCGTCAAAAAAAAAAGAAACTAGTTTTGGTGAATCAAGGGGTTAAGGTTTGTTGGTGAGCCTGTAAAATCAATGGGGATGTTTATGAGCCGGAAAAAACAAACGGAGCGGTTTTAGTCGGTGAGCCAGGGAAAACCGACCAGGTTCGTTGTGATACTGCGAAAACAATAAGTTGGGTTGTGAGCTTGTAAAACTACTGGGCTGTAATCTTGAGATTATAGTGAACTCCCAAGAGAAGCTTAGGGAGTGGATGTAGGAGCCAGGGTTGGCTCCGAACCACTATAAAAACCTTGTGTTTGTGTTGTGATCTATCTTACTTTACTTCTTTACCGCTTTCTTATAGATTACTCAATTATATTTACTTAAAATCAAGAAAGCTTTCTTATAGATTACTTAATTACATTTGCTTAAAAGTTTGGAACAGCCAAACCACATAAGGAATCAAAATTAAACCCATACCCGGCCTTGTTACCCATATCGTCCATCCCTTGCAAATCAGTATCTTACTAGCTAAAGGGGGTGTTGAAAAGCTTGACCGGATAATCTATATTGCAAGCATGCCTAAAGCTAGTAGGTGTACCCTTTCCCTTCATGAAGGAAGTCTTCTATTCAAATATTGGGAGGTATCCCCAGCGGTTGACACAGGCAATTCTTCTATCAATTTTATGAAATAATCCTAAAGAGAAAACAGAGTAAGCTAACATTATGTATTACATCCTCAAAGCGCTGCTGCTCATAACTGCTGTACTCATAATCCCTCAGCTGCATCCTCCGGCACCAAACCCAATCATTTCCCTGGCAACGTCATAAACCACGTCGAACGTCCTCTGCTGCATGTTCCCAACTATGGAAAGCCCATCCTCATCGACGCTGGCGAATGCGAGGCAACCCTGCGAGGGGCTCGCGAAAAGGAGGATACCCGAGGCATCGACGTTAAACGTGACACCAGCACTGAACTGCAGAGCGTACCGCAGGCACTCTAATTCTGCTATACCCAGTGAAGTTGTAGCAGGTGTCCAGTATCTCAAACGCGGCCATTGGCGAATACTATCGACGTGTTGCATGAATCATATAAAGTTTTGTTTACCAAGTCAAATTTTGACATGGAAGTTAATTTCTAGGAACTTGTAGACCCTTTGTCATGTAAAAGTGTTTTCACGAAGTGATTATTTTAAAAACCCTTCCATGATGCCCATTCTTTGATAATGATGTTGCACCTAACTTCATTTGCTCCGATGATTAAACACATGGAACAGCCAAAACATCGAAACCAAATGAGGACGAGCTCAAATCAAGATCCAGTTTTTATCATGCCAAAGATAAATTAGCACGACTATAATCATGCTATTTTTTTCTTGAATAATTAAGTAGAGGGACTATTTCGTCCTACACTAGGCCGGTTCTCTTTTTGTTCTGTTTTCTTACGATGAGCTCTTAATTTCTTTTTCTTCTCTCCTGGTTGCTTGATCAATCAGTTAATCTATCATGCTCCCAACCATTGTGTTCGACCAATTAATTACAACCGTTGGCGCCAAACCCAATTCTTCTATTTGCGATGTCATAAACCACATTAAACCGCTTCTGCTGCGCGTTGCCGATGATGCCAAAGTCCTTGGCATCGCCATTGGGGGCGAACGCCAGGCACGCCTGCGAAACGTTGGGCACGTATAGTATGCCGGAGAAGTCGACGTTAAGGGTAGTCCCGCCTCCAAACATCAGCGCCACCGTCGGCACCCACACCGTGTCATAGCCTGTGAAATCATAGCATGTGTCCAGTATCGACAGAGCCGGCACCATCTTGTACCTGGTCATCTGCTTACGGAATGCCGACTGAAGGGCGGCATAGGCCGATGGAGGCAATCTGCTGATCACTGTGCCGGAATCAAGCACCGTCCCGGCAGTAGAGAACACCTTCGAAGATATTGGAAGCTGCTTACCGCCGACTTTGATTGCCACGAGATCAAGGAAGTAGAATGAAGGCAAATTGGAGAATGTCCGCAACGGCGTGAACTGGACGTTCGACAGTCGACGACTGCCTAGTGTCAGATAGCCTGGCTTGCTCGATGTGGATGGAATGCAGTAAGAGAAGACACCGCCATACTTCGGCGACGACTGCGATACTAGCGATACTGGTCTACGCCCTAAACCGAGCAGACCGGCAGCCCTACCGAAGAGCCCCTTGCTCTGATCGCCGCAGCCGAACAAGAAATTCGGCAGCACGTCGGAGGGCGTCAGTGTGAGGGTGTCGCTGCCGAAGAAGCCCTTCAACTGGGATTTGGAATAGGTGGAGGATTGAGATGGGTCGAAGAGTGGATCCTGTTGGGGGTAGCAGTTACGACCACTGCACGGCTTGCACTGGATCCATGTGATGTCGCTGCCGGTGTCGAAGATCACCGTGAAGTCGTTCTTAGGGGTGCCGAAACCGACTTTGACGACGTAATTGCCGGTCCCGATCGAGCCGCCGGAGTTGGCGGGGATAGTTGCGGCGAGCGAGGCACGAGTGCCGTTGGAGGCGATGGAGATCTGGCGTTGGAGCCAGTTGACTCGATCTTGGTCCTGGTTTAGGAGTTTGACGTCGGCTGGCTTCCGGCTGGGGCTCAGCGGCGAGCATGGGCCGTGCCGGTGCACTACTCTCATCATGGACGGGTTTGAATCTGTGGAATTATAATTTTCAACAGATTTAGCAAAGAGACAATGTCATAGGCTAATGGAGCGCCTACAAAAGGTTTCCATATCCTTACGTCATCTACCTACCGTGACATGAAGATCTTCTATATACATTTATATATACTATGTGCGTTCTGAAACAGGGGACCGAGTGGCTTTGACTTGGTTGGTCAGGAACCACACAATCCCCTATCCCCTCCCATTCCCAAAAAAAGCAAATTAGGCATCAAGACCAGTGAAACTGGCATGTCCTTTCCGTCTTTTATCGAAGTATTTCAGAACATCAATTCTTTGTCGAGGAACTCTTTTGAGAAATTTTGAAACACAAAATGTGTATTACCGTGTATAACCTGCAAATTATGTCTAAAGTACTTAATTTGAGCTAAAAGAATATGCAACCTCTTTATTTATTATGTTTTCTGAAGGAGGTGGGAGAACTGAATTTTCAACTAAAACTTTTGAGAAATTTTCAAAGGTCGGCCAGAATTCTCCATCAGGGCACCAAGTACATGCCACGCTAATATCTTTGTCATGCATAAACGATACATTAGTATATTCTCCCCAGTCTTTTTGGGAAGAATGTTCTACCCAATCTTTCTCTTTAACAAGGAAAGCCAAGCGTAAATGATTAGATATAGTTTACACCAACCTCTCGGTGAGGAGCAAACTGAGCTCGGCAGCAAAGAGCGAACACCAACCACGTATCGATTTTCCGTCTCCCTTCCATAGACTCGCGGCGCCTGGAGAAAAGTAAAAGCCAGAAGAAAAAAGGCACAACAAGAGCAGAGTGAGGAGTGGAGAAGAGCCATGACAGAGAATTTATTCTCTCTAAATTTGCTGCGCACTTGGAAGGAAGGATAGGACTGATTTATATAGATACAGATGCCCCCCTTTGCGCGTTAATTAACGCGTTAGGAGATTTGAGCAAGTCTCTCTTACGACCACACAAGTCTTTCGTTTTAGATGCTTCTGTACGCGTCCGCACTGGAGAACGGAAACAGAGCTGGCCACTTTGGCTCCACAAAATGGGGGAAATTAAGGAGATGTTTTACGTCCTGGAACGCACCAGTTGGACGAGTAGTTGACGTACGAAATCAGTGGTGTTGACCGCAAGTCAAATATAATGATCCTTTGGGGAAGATAAAGTTATTACCGTATTATATAATGGATTCGGTCACCAATCCTTGCAGAAATCTTAGCTTTGAATGGAAACTTTTTCTCAATTCAGACAACTTTAACGGTGAGGAATTTGCTGAATAGAAAAAGAACTAACTCTTCTATTTTTGAGCATGATGAATAGAAAGTAGGGAAAACTAATGACCGGTATATTTTTTGACTGGTCTCTAACGTTTAATCTATGTTGACTGGTTGTTTAACAACCAATCCAGCAATATTTCAATATTTCATTATAAGACGAAAATGCCCCCACCCTACTGATCTCTCATTCTCACCTCTTCCATTCCCACCAAAGAAGAGAAAAAAAAAGGGGGTCGGGCCAGCCGTGGCCGCCACCGGCTACGGCTCGCCCCCTCCCAAGCCTTTTCCGCGGCCATGCTGCCGGGAATGCCTCCGCCCCCGCCCCCTCCCGTGGCCGCGTGTCAGAAATGCCCCCGCCCCCAACAAGCCCCATCCTGCGGCCGTCGCCGGCCTAGGCCCGCCCTCCTCCAGCGTCCTCCGCGGCCCGGTCTCTTTCCGGCGCCGCTAGCCTTGCAAAAGGAGACGTGTTCTCCGCTGGCCAGTCGCGGCCGCTGGCGGCGACGGCCCAGCCCCCTCCTGGGCCCCCTCCCACGACCCGGCCCCTTTCCGGCGTTGCCGGCTCGCGGGAGGAGAAGAAAGAAGAAGGAAAGAAGAGAAGAAAAAAAAAGAAAAAGAAAAGAAAAAAAGAAGAAAAGTAAAGAAAAAGAAGAAAAGAAAAAAGAAGAAGAAAAAGAAATATATATATATACACACGAATGAATGAATGAATAAATAAATAAATAATATACTATAATAAAAATATATATAAATAAATAAATAAAGCCACCGTGGCTGCGGCCCCTCCTGCGGCCCCCTCCTGCGGCCGCCACGGCCCGGCCCCTTTCTGGTGCCATCGGCTCGCGGGAGAAGAAGAAAGAAGAAAGAAGAAGAAGGGAATAAGAGAAAAAAAAAGAAAATGAAAAAAAGAAGAAAAGGAAAGAAAAAGAAGAAAAGAAAAAAAATGAAAAGAAAAAAAAGAAAGAAAAGAAAAATAAATAAATAAATAAATGCATAAATAAATATGAATGAACGAATAAATAAATAAATAAATAATTTATGAATGAACGAATAAATAAATAAATAAATAATATTGTAATGAAATAAATAATTATAAATAAATGAGTAAAGCCGCCGCAGCCGGGCCCCCTCCTGCAGCCGCCACGGCCCGACCCCCTTCCGGCGCCGCCGGCTTGCAGGAGGAGCAGAAAGAAGAAAGAAGAAGAAGGAAAGAAGGGAAGAAAAAAAGAAGAAAAATGAAAGAAAAAGAAGAAAAAAAGAAAAAAAGAAAGAAAAGAAAAATAAATAAATAAATATTATATATATGAATAAATGAATAAATAAATAAATAATATATTTTAATGAAGTAAAATAATTATAAATAAATAACTAAATAAAGCCGCCGCGGTCGGGCTCCCTCCCGTGGTTGCCACGGCCCGGCTCCTTCTAGCGCTACCGGCCACACGGGAGGAGAAAATAGAAGAAAAGAAAAGAAAAAGAAAGAAAAGAAAATAATGACTGAGTGGCAAATAATCTGATCTTTATGATATTGATAGGTACAATGGATTTCTCACCATTATAATTAGTTAAGTAAGCTTGTAACTCAATTCATATAGCCTCGAATACAGTTAACTCACCGTTGCAATTAGGTTAGTAAACTTGGTATGCAAGTAATATAGCATGGCACATATTGAAGTAAGCTTGGCATCAGTTAATCAATGTTTGAATACTTAATTTAGCCTGGCACACAGTTAAATAAGTTTGGAACACACTTAATATAGCCTGGCATACAATTAAATCATCTTGAAACACAGTTAAATCTTTTTTGCACACAGTTAAGTGTTTTCTGCATACAATTAAGTTGTTTTGCCACACAGTTAAGTTAAGAAAGCTCAATGTTGCAAAAAGATTTAACTGTGTGGAATATTATAAAGCAATTAAAATTCTTTTTCTCTGCCCAATGTGAAATGTATTTTCCTCGGTTCCTTTTTTTTGGATGGGATTCTCTCTCCCATTCTTCTACTGACAATAGAATAACAAGAAACCTGTGTACCTAAAGGAGAAATATGCTGTGAATTTACATCGAATAACTAATTAGAAAATTTTCTGGCTTCCATCTGATCTGCACATTATCTTTGATTTATCCTAACATATTTGCTCTCCATTTTGTGAAAATACCAGCAACAGAATATATGGTTAAATCTATGATACAAGTTCATCTAGAAATTAAGGAAAAAAACGTTAAAAGGCCTTTTATTTTCTTTTCTGTTTTAACAATAAAGCCTTTATCTTTGACTAGTTGGCGATGACGTTGCATGTGGTGATTTGCTCGACTGCTTTATTTATTTGAACACTATAAAAATTAGTATATTTGCTTATATTCTTAATTCATAAGAAATGAGAATACATAAAAAAATCCTCGTGGCATGTATCAAGGATATTTTTTGTATTATATAATAAGTGATCTTGAATTCTCATGGCATAACAATTTACTCGTGGATACTCTAGGAACATACCAAGCATGGTAAACTTAGATCACCAAGGATTGGATTATCACAGGATAAAGATTACAGTGATCTTAGATCATCGTGGTAATCCTATTTGGGTCACCAAACACTCCATTTTAATGTATATAAAGTTCAAAACACACTTGCAGCAACCGAACACTCTCACGGCCTTCAAAAACAAAGCATGAAGATCCTTCTGCCCATTGTCCAACCTAAAGGAATTGTATAAATTTTATTATTATAAAACCTACTATGTGTTGTACAAGTTTCTAAATGACATGTAAGCATGAGTTCGGGAGAAGAAGCCATTCTTTAAACAATAAGATTTATTTAAAATAAAAGTAGATAAAACAAATTTAATTCCTCTAGTATATATTATATTGGCCTGCCGGCAATGTATAAAAAATTGATCTTGTAAGGGCCCAATGCCTAATAATCTCTCTCATAAGAAAGGAAAAGATACACAAATTAGGAGATGACGCACAACAAACGCACGACAATCATACTATCACCCTTTTACTAGCATACGGGCCCACCCAGGAGTAAGGTGCAATCCAGGCATTCCCATAAATAGTTAAGCATAATGGTGAACATACTAATTTATTTTTAAGATTATGGGTCTTAATAAAGTGCTACCAGCCAATTTCAAAACTAAAATCACATTATTCCACCACAAGGAAATCAAGCATTGCGGATGCTTTTTTAATTATATACTAATACTTATAAGCATCGGTATTTTTATTATCGATACTTTATAAAATGCCGCAAAAGCATCGGCAATGTAAGCGTCGAAATTTCTCTTGCCGACTCATTTTGAAAGCGTCGGTAATTGCCGATGCTTTGCTTATTAGCGTCATGCATTACCGATGCTTATTAGCGCCATGCATTACAGATGCTTTTATCTGTCGGAAAGGGGCTGGGCCGCGGCGAACGCGGGAGGGGAACGAGCCGTGGCTGGCGCCAGCCGCGACGGACGCAGGAGGGGGCCAGGCCGTGGCAGGTGCTGGCCGCAGGATGCGGGATGCTGTCGGAAATGCCCTCGCCCCATGGTGGGGAGGTGCCGCGGCGGCCGCGGGAGGGGGTTCGGGAGGGGGCCGGGCCGTGGCCGGCAGCGGCCGTGGTTGGCTGTTGCGACTCCCTTTTTCTTCTTCTTCTTCTTCGGTGGAAATAGGAGATCAAGAGGGGCAGGGGCATTTTTGATATTTTATTAAAAAATAAAAGGCTCTCAAGGATCGGAAATTAGTGAAGTCATTGGACTTGGAAACTTTTTGTTACACCAGATTCTTTCGGAGAGTGGGGAATTAATTTCGCCCCATACGGAGCGACAATTCAAAAAATGAGTATTGCTGCGTGAAACAAGTTACAACAATGACAGCGTTGTACATCAAAGTTGGGGAAAATTCAGCTTTAAGCCTGAGATGATGCGGCTGTGTTGCAGTTTTCTCTTTCCACCGTAACATATCTAGTTTGTATGTTGGAGTTTTCAGATCCTGTGTTTCTGGCTCTTAGAAATTAGAATTGCATCCAGACTCTAATTTCAGCTTAAAGCCCATCCTTGTACCCAAAAAGAAAAGGAGGGGAACATGGCTGATTGGTTTATCTCTTTACATATACTCTTCTTTATTTCTTTATTCACCATTACATAGAGTTATTATATCTTATGGCTTCTATTAACTGATGTTAGATGTATGCCCTAGAAGCCAATCTGCCTGATACATTATTAATTCTAGGACATAATTTTATACTTGACTATTTATTATTGAATAAATAAAATACATCTTTTTCATTCATATTGTTTATGTGTCTATGAATCGTCCAAGAATTAATAAGATAATGATGCATATTCTTAAGAGTAAGAATTTGAGCCATGAATCATTGATGATTAAATTCTGAATGCTCCTGATCAATGGATCATCACGAGGACTGTGATCGATCCGATGAGATCAGTGCACACATTGGTTTCCTTATGGATGGACGAGACTCGAGTCCACGGTGTGGCGACACTGAAGTAATAGTGCAGGTGCTTGTTAAGAACAAGGGTACTGAGCGTGACCAAGATAAGAAGTCACTTGGATGTCTATCCATCCGTCAGTGACTTGCTTGATGTTGCAGTAGTGTGACTGGTTCTTTGACCTGCGGTGCTTCGGCTACTCACAGAGATGTTATTGTAGTTTGACTACACGTATACATGGTCTCTAGACATACGGATCCATATAGTGTAGATTGGTTGCAATAGGTTCACTGTAGGAGTAGGGTATGCACCTATATGAAACCTATCGACCTTGATAGATAACCAGAGATCCTATGTGATTTATAAGACTGAGTTCGTAAGACCTCGGCCAGGGCAGTATGCACAGTGGAGAAAGAGTTTTTCACTCTCGAACTTAAGTCGAATAAATCTTGACATATGACAGACGATGGGGTTTGACGAGTTGTCCATGACCTCCATCCTGTAGGGATCCATGATAGTAGGACTGTATCATACGATAACTGCATCTAGAGATTCATCATTCCATTCTGCTGGGTAGCCACTACATGCTGCTAGGTGTCACTGGTGGATGGTGAGACTCACAGAAAATATCTCGATGATCGATAAACCCTGATGAGTTGAGTTGGAACTGTTCCAACCCATTGAAAGGAGTTTTCAATGATATTATGATAGAGATCGCAATATATCTCACTACCAGTCATAATAGAACCTATGGGGTCACACACACTAGAGGTATTGACCGCTCCGATGATTGAAAAGTGATTATGAATCACGAGTAATCAATTCGATTGATAATCAATAGAAGAAGGAACAATGGAAATTGATTAATTGGACTTAAATACAAATCCTACTTCGAGTAGGATTCCTAGAGTTCTAATTGGATTAGGACTGGGAGTCCTACTTGGAGAAGGACTGGGAGTCCTACTTCAAGTAGGATTCCTACAATCCTAATTAGATTAGGATTTTGAATTCAATTTGGATTCTTATTTAGAATAGGATTCCTAGAAGTCCTAATTGGATTAGGACTACGGATTCAAAGTCGAGTCCTAATTGGATTAGGACTAAAATTAAATAGATCCTAATTGGATTAGGACTTCTTTAGTTCTAATTAATTATTAATCTAATGAACTATGATGACTCCTAATTTGATTAGGATTGAAGGGTTCAATTGACTCATGGTTCAATCAAATCCTAATTGGATTAGGATTTGAAGGGAAACAAGTGCACCCAATCCTCTTTAGAAGAGGATTGAACCACCTAGGGTTAGACCCCACGCCCCACTTGATTAGATCAAGTGGGGGCATGCGTGATGAAGGGTTAGGAAGAGGTGTTGGCCGAAATCAAAGAGAAAAGAAGAGGGGCGTGCGCCCCTCCTCTTGGTTCTTAAAAGGAAAATAATGAAGCTCCTAAAAGGTAGGAGCTCCATATGCCTTTATAAGGACCAAAAGGCCAAACCCTAGAGGCAATTCTTCCTCTCCTCTTCCTTGTTCCGTGAGCCTCCCTCTCCCTTTTTCCTTGGTTCATCCGCAAGCAAGGAGAAGAAAAGAAGAAGGCCTTGGCGGCCTCCTCCTCCTCCTTTCCTCCTTCCAACGCAGGGAAAAGAAAGAAGGCTGCAGGGGCTTTGATCCTTCTCTGGTCTTCATCCTTCCTCTTCCTCCTCTCAAGCACAATCAAGGGTTGATTCAAAAGGAGGACATCAGCTATCTAAAGTAGTCTCTGCAAGGGAGCTAGTACCCCGGGGAGACAAGGAAGCTTTGATCGGATCTCTACTTCGTGTAGATATCCGTAGAGGCCGAATGTGTGAACGGCTTTAAGCAAACCTTCATCCTAAACCACGAACTTCAGTTTGCGGTGATCATCTACCCGCACAAGGTGAAGATCTGATCTTCATAATTAGTTTAAAAGTTTTAATTCTAATCTATCTACGAACGGTTTTTGAATAACGTTCATATGATGAACGTCGATCCCGCTTGTGCCTCTTCCGCTGCCATCTGAATTTATTTAAATTTCTGCGGCATGGGCGGGTTCCCAATAGTGGTATCAGAGCCTAGGCTTCATAGATTAAGGTTAGAATTAATTATAAACGGGCATGATAGATCTGAAATTTAAAAGGATATGTATGCTGAAATTTTCTGCATGCAGAATTTTTCAGGATTGCTGATTTTTGCATGCTGATTTTTATGTGATAAATTAATAATTCTAATTGTATTGTTAATGGAATTACAAAGTTTAGAATCATATTTATAATGATCGGCAACCCATGTCAAAAGATAATCAATTAGATTTCAGATCTGAAAAGTATAATTGCTGCATATGGTGATGATCATAGGATTCAAACCCTTTTGGTATCAAACGTAATGACCTGCGATGTGATCTGTAATGTTATGTAATTTTTTAGATGCTTGCATGCATCTTATTTGATGTTTTGAGAGGCCTGCATGCCTCCTAAAAGGGATGTAATTTATTATTATTTTTATTTTATATCTGGTTGTATTTCTGTGATGTGATGTACGTCAACGATCAAGTCGAAGATAGTGCATGAGATGAACGGCGATCTGAGCGGTTGATGGCGATTGGATCAAGAGTTGATCAAGGATCGAATCAAGGAGGCTTGAAACCAATTCAATAGTTGAAGACAAGTTGATCGATTGACGTGCATATGCTTGTAATATGACCTAATTAGAATCCATAATCATCACCTATTTAAATTCAGTTTTTATTTATTGCTGCAATTATAACTGTCTGTGATATGCTATTTGCATGTGATGCGAATGTGAGTGGGGTAGATAGGTTTACATATGATGCAAACTAGTAGAGCAATCCCAATGAGACCTAAACTAAAACCTTCTCAATCAAGTCGAGAGTGAACCAACATGAGCAAGTCATAATAGATTAATTGATCTAATTGGTGTCTAGGAAAGCATTAAAGGTGGTTACTTAATTAGGACCTTACTCTCTAAGTAAGGAGAGCCTCCCACCTGCTTACCTGGCTAATTGTTCAATTACCTTTTATGAAGAGCTCAAGTTGCAAACACTAAGACCTGATTAACCGATATTAAGTCCATAGGTTGTCACGCCCCGCTTCTTCTTGGTGAGGAGCTTGAACAGCTGGGTCCTCCTCTGATCCCCACCTGTCCCTAGTCACATCCATGCATAAAGCATGAGGTGGCAGCCATCAACAATGGGCCCCCAGTTAGGTCCATTAGGTATCCTGGCCCAATGCTCGAGTACGGGCCCAAAAAGGTATTGGGCCCAGTTAATTTTTTGGGCCCAGGTATTACATTCTTCTCCCCTTAAATGAATTTCGTCCTCGAAATTAGTCACACCTCAAGTGGACCGATGTAGCAAGGACTCATTTTGCCGTATCGCCCAAATCGGGCAACACCCTTGAAAAGAACATTTTTTTAGGTAGACAAAGTTTCTCTCCAAAAATTTCAGTTCTCCTAGCTTAACAAGAATCGCCCGGTAGGGGGCCTTGAAGATGGGTCCCTTTCCTAAGATCGATGGTGAATTCGATTTCTCAACCAGGGGTAATTCCTGGTAATCATCAGGGTAAATGTCTGAGTATTCCTTATTTCTTATAGCTACCTAGCAGTCAAGAGTTTAGGATGAAACTAAAATAAATTGCTTTCTTCGACTAAGGTATTATGACAATCTTAACATATTATGATACTCTTAACTACCCATTACCCCAAATTTTTACGGTTATAGTTTTGTTAAACCTAGAGCTCTGATACCACTAGATGTCACGCCCCGGACCCGGATCCGTGACACGGCCGTGCTATTGCCGACT
Source organism: Phoenix dactylifera (assembly GCF_009389715.1). Taxonomy (NCBI): domain Eukaryota; kingdom Viridiplantae; phylum Streptophyta; class Magnoliopsida; order Arecales; family Arecaceae; genus Phoenix; species Phoenix dactylifera. The sequence goes on along the minus strand of NW_024068110.1, from coordinate 53,287 downwards.
ATCGCCCACAGTAGCACGCAGCCTCATACAGGGGTAATAGGTAGCCAAAAGGATTCAAACTTATATATATATTAAAAGTTTTGCAGTACAACCTTCAAGTTTGAAACCAAAAATACAGAACTTCTATGCTATTCAAATGTACAAAAGTATATAAGCTTCTCCAAAAATAACGAAGCTCTGTAACAAAATAAAAACATATCTGATGGCGATCACTGGTGAGGATCTGAAAGAAAACGGAGCATAAACAGATGTGAGCTACACGGCTCAGTAAGTAATCCTGCATATCCTACCGGATCAACCAGTAGGCTAAACATGTAAATCAGGGTTTGAGAAGCTGACATGCATGCTTATCTAATAATCATCATGGCATAATATGTATGCAATTTAAACAAAGCAGTAGTGCAAATCACAAAATTTTCATAATATATGCATATGAAACCGTGCCCCCGACATGCCGTGGTCCATTCTCTCGGATGCTACTGCGAAGTCAGTCTTGACCACTGGCGGGGCCAGCTCAGTTACTATTCAGCCACTGGCGGGGCAGGCCCAGTTACTATTCAGCCACTGGCGGGGCAGGCCCAGTTACTATTCAGCCACTGGCGGGGCAGGCCCAGTCATTCTCAGTAGCATCTTTGAGCCCATTATAGTGCCTCTGGGCTAGCTAAAACTTTATAAACTTACATGCATGATTAAAATATCAGCATCATCATGTTGCATACATAGCCAAAGCTTCTGAGATCATGCAAGTTACTTATGCATTGTAACATATCATGCATGAAACATATATACTTAAAATAAATGCTTAGGAAACATTAATAACATGACATGATCCATAACAGGATTAGGACAGGTTACTTACTTTCTTCACAAATCATGTATACAATTCAAATTGTATGAAAAACACTGGTTCATCTTATAAAACGTAATACAAGATCTACGATAAGATTAAGACAGATTACTTACATCAATTCGCTTCCAAATTGCTCAAGTCCAGGTGACAAATCCTTAATCACCTAAAACAACATCATAGGGATTACATTATTCCCCATTTATTTATTATAAAATTTCTTAGTTCATCATACTATGAACTTACTTGCTTGGATCCCATCCAAGGATCTAGCCCAAGTTCAATTTACCCAATTTAGAGCCTTTGGGGCTCGATTTAAAACCAAATTGGGTCCACATGGGTTGATTGGGTTTTTAATTAAAGGATTGGGCCACGTTTATAATTGGGTCCAACCTTTTCTAGCCAATTGGATGCTCTGATTTGGTCAATGTGGCTCATTTGGGCCTGAGTCAAGGTTAGCCCAAGGTCAATTCGACCTTCTGTCAGTTGAATTGGGCTTGAATTGGGCCTGATTTACAACCAATTAGGTCTGCTGAGACCAACTCATGAGCTTAATTGGGTTCGGACCCATTTCAATTTAACTTAAATTAGCTCGGATTTAACCCAATTTATAGTTTGGGCTCGTCCAGACTTAGCCCAATCTGATTGAGCTCGGATTTAGACTTAGCCCAATCTAATTGGGCTTGGATAGTCAAATTTGGCTAAACCCATTTCATTTCTTTTTTTTTTTCCTTTTCTTCTCTTTTCCTTCTTTTTCTTTTCTTTTTCTTTTTTTTTTCTTTCTTTTTTTTTTTCCTTTCCTTTTCTCCTCTTCTCCGTTTTCTTTTTTTTTTCTTCTTTTCTTCTCCTTCTTCTTTTCTTCTCCTTCCCGAAGCTTCCTCTCCTCCCTTCTCTTTCATCCCGATCTCCCCCTTCCTCTCTTCTCCGACGATGGGAGCACGACGAGCGGAAAGGGAGGACGGCGAGCGGAAGAAGGCCGGGCCACAACCGGCGGCGTCCACGGCTAGGCCCCGCGGCGTCCTCGGCCGAGCCTGTGACGACGGTGCTCGCGGCCGAAGCCGGCGGCCGCCGCACACGACGAGGAGGATGAGTCCCCTCTTCCTCTCTTCTTTTCCCTCTTCCTTTCTTTCTTTCATTCTTCTACTTTTCTTCAACCTCGCTTCACCAACCCCATATTCTCTCTCTCTCACTCCCAAACCCTCTCTCTTCCTCTCTTCATTCTTCCCCTGTGAAGAAAGAAGGGGGGTTTGGGAGGGCCGAGCCACAGTCGGCGGTGCCACGGCCGGGCTCGCGGCGTCCACAGCCGCGCCTGCGGCTGAGCCCACGGCCGCGCCTGCGGCTGAGCCCACGGCCGCGCCTGCGGCGGCCTTCTCTTCTCCCACGGGGAAGAGAGGCCGGGAGAAGCCGGCGGCACTGCGGGATGCCCGCGGCCGCTCCCTTGGTCTGCCAGCAGCCGACGCCCGCGCCGACGGGATCACGGCTGAAGCCGATGGCCGTCGCCGGTGGCTCTCGGCCTGCCAACAATCCCCTTCCTCCCTTCTTTCTTTGTTTCTTTGTTGTCTTGCACAAAACAGGGGGAGAGAAGGCAGGGGGCTTACCTGGCTTCCGAAGGGGATTGCAGTGCCCCGTGCTCCAGTGCCTCCACTCCATCGCCTTTGCCGATTTAGGGGTTCCTCAGATTTTTGGAGAGAGAGCCGGTAGGGTTTAATAGATACTCTTAAGAAGAAGGTTGGGGGGGGGGACGAGTGTCATGCCCAGCTTCTTCTTGGTGAGGAGCTTGAACAGCTGGGTCCTCCTCTGATCCCCACCTGTCCCTAGTCACATCCATGCATAAAGCATGAGGTGGCAGCCATCAACAATGGGCCCCAGTTAGGTCCATTAGGTATCCTGGCCCAATGCTCGAGTACGGGCCCAAAAAGGTATTGGGCCCAGTTAATTTTTGGGCCCAGGTATTACATTCTTCCCCCCTTAAATAAATTTCGTCCTCGAAATTAGTCACACCTCAAGTGGACCGATGTAGCGAGGACTCATTTTGCCGTATCGCCCAAATCGGGCAACACCCTTGAAAAGAACATTTTTAGGTAGACAAAGTTTCTCTCCAAAAATTTCAGTTCTCCTAGCTTAACAAGAATCACCCGGTAGGGGGCCTTGAAGATGGGTCCCTTTCCTAAGATCGATGGTGAATTCGATTTCTCAACCAGGGGTAATTCCTGGTAATTCATCAGGATAAATGTCTGAGTATTCCTTATTTCTTATAGCTACCTAGCAGTCAAGAGTTTAGGATGAAACTGAAATAAATTACTTTCTTCGACTAAGGTATTATGACAATCTTAACATATTATGATACTCCTAACTACCCATTACCCCAAATTTTTATGGTTATAGTCTTGTTAAACCTAGAGCTCTGATACCACTAGATGTCACGCCCCGCTTCTTCTTGGGGAGGAGCTTGAACAGCTGGGTCCTCCTCTGATCCCCACCTGTCCCTAGTCACATCCATGCATAAAGCATGAGGTGGCAGCCATCAACAATGGGCCCCCAGTTAGGTCCATTAGGTATCCTGGCCCAATGCTCGAGTACGGGCCCAAAAAGGTATTGGGCCCATTTAATTTTTTGGGCCCAGGTATTACATAGGTCTTCCACCGTAGTAGAGTTGCTAAGGTCTTTCTAATGTTGACTTGTCTCGGCTGGACATAGTGGGCAAGTTGCAACGGGGGGCTGGACCTTTCTATAGACATGTGATGTTGTAGGGATAAAGATGGGGTTGGGCACCAATAACTGTTAGGTGAGGACCCAATGACAACTTTATTTCTACAGTTATACGGTGGGTCTGACTTAACTAAGGAATGAGACCAATAACTATTAGGTGAGGTCTTCATGACTTAGAGACCAAGTAGCACTACAACATGCTTGAGAAGCATTGTACAAGAGTTGTACACTCATCCATTTATGTGTCACCAATAATTGTTAGGTGAGGTGGCATGTAAATCGGTGGGACTGCAGTACCCACTAGAAATCCTAGTCGAGTAGGATTTCCGTTTTCCTACCAGGGAAGTGTGAGGAATTCGTGAAAATAGTGGGAGGTACATTTGTTCTAAAAGATCCTAGAACAGATTAGGATCAAGTACAAAAAGTCTAACTAGAATCTTTACTCTCTGCAGATCATAATGTCAGCTTGAAATCCTTTGACCCGTATTCTTGAGACCAACTGATTGACCAGTACCAATTACAGAGACTGGCTTACAAATCTTAAAATTGTTCTGAGTTGCGAGAAAATAGGCTATGTGCTCGACAATGATATCCCCACATTACCAGCACGTCCGACCACTAATCAGCATGTGGCGCATGAAAAGTGGACAGACGATGACATTAGGATCAAGTGCTACATCATGGCATCCATGTCCAATGAACTCCAATGCCAGCATGAGAATATGAAGACTGCTAGGAACATACTGACACACCTGCAAGAGTTGTATGGTGAGCAAAGTCGCACAGCTCGTTTTGAAGTATCCAAGAGGCTCTTCAAAGCAAAGATGCGCGAGGGGCAGTCTGTCCATGATCACGGTCTGACTATGATCAAGGACTTGGAGGAGCTTGAGAAGCTCGGTATGAACATGCACAAGAAATTACAAGTAGATCTGATCCTTCAATCCCTTTCTGATTCATTTGGATAGTTTATAGTAAACTACCACATGAATAAGATTGAATGCACTAAGACTGAACTGTTAAATATGTTGGTAACTGCTGAGGGAGCCTTGAAAGGTTCAAGGGGCAATGTCCTTGCTGCTGAGTTGACTTATGGTTCCAAGAGAAAGTTTACTTGGAAGAAAAAAAGCCTGCAAAGAAGCAAAAGAAAGACAAGAAGCCAAAGAAGGAAGTTCAAAAGAAAAAGGCTAATGACAAAGAAAAATGTTTCCACTGCAATGTCGATGGCCACTGGAAAAGGAACTGTCCTTCATACCTCGAGAGCCTGAAGAACAAGAAGGCAGACACACCTTCAGAAGGTATGTTAGACTTGCTCGTGATTGAAACTAACCTTACGGTTTCCTCTACTTCGAGTTAGGTTATAGATTCTGGTTCTAGTGCTCACTTGTGCACTACTATGCAGGGTCTAAAGTGTTAGATGTATGCCCTAGAAGCCAATTTGGCTGACACATTGTTGATTCTAGGGACATAATTTTGTACTTGACTATTTATTATTGAATAAATAAAAGGCATCTTTTCATTCATATTGTTTATGTGTCTATGAATCGTCCAAGAAATTAATAAGATGATGATACATATTCTCAAGAGTTGAGAATTTGAGCCATGTATCATTGGTGATTAATTTCTAAATGCTCCTGATCAAAGGATCATCACGAGGACGGTGATCGATCCGATCAGTGCACAGATCACTCTCCTTCTGGATGGACGAGACTTGAGTCCACAGTGTAGGGACACTGAAGTGATAGTGCAGGTGCTTGTTAGAGAACAAGGGTACTGAGCGTGACCAATACAAGAAGTCACTTGGATGTCTATCCACTCGTCAGTGACTTGCTTGATGTTGCAGTAGTGTGACTGGTCCTTTGACCTGCGGTGCTTCGGCTGCTCACAGTGGGGTTATTGTAGTTTGACTGCACACATACATGGTCCCTAGCCATATGGGTCCATGCAGTGTAGATTGGCTGCAGTAAGTTCACTGTAGGAGTAGGGTATGCACCTATATGGAATCTATCGACCTTGATAGATAAGGAGAGATCCTATGTGTTTATAAGACTGAGTTCGTAAGACCTCGGCCGGGGCAGTATACACAGTGGAGAAAGAGTTTCTCACTATCGAACTCGAGTCGAATAAATCTTGACATATGACAGACGATGGGGTTTGACGAGTTGTCCATGACCTCCGTCCTGTAGGGATCCACGATAGTAGGACTATATCACATGTTAACTGCACCTAGAGGTTCATCATTCCATTCTGCTGGGTAGCCACTACATGCTGCTAGGTGTCACTGGTGGATGGTGGGACTCATAGGGATTATCTTGATGATCGATAAACCCTAATGAGTTGAGTTGGAATCGTTCCAACCCATTGAAAGGAGTTTTCAATGATATAGTGATAGAGATCACAATATATCTCACTACCAGTCAGAATAGAACCTATGGGGTCACACACACTAGAAGTATTGACCGATCCGATGGTTGAAATCGTGATTAAGAATCACAAAGAAATCAATTTGATTGATAGAAGTTGAAGAAGTGAACAAAGGGAATTAATTAATTAGACTTAAACACAAATCCTACTTCGGGTAGGATTCCTAGAGTCCTAATTGGATTAGGGCTGGGAATCCTAGATACGAGCCCTCTCGATAGAGCCATCAGCTTAGTTGGAGTAGGACTGGAATTCCTACTTAGAATAGGATTCCTACAATCCTAATGAGATTAGGAATTTTGAATTAAAATTGGATTCCTACTTGGAGTAGGATTCCTAGAAATCCTAATTGGATTAGGACTTCGGATTCAAATAAGAGTCCTAATTGGATTAGGACTAAAATTAAATACATCCTAATTAGATTAGGATTCTTTAAGTCTAAATTAATTATTAATCTAATGAATCAACATGACTCCTAATAGGATTAGGATTGAAGAGTTCAATTGAGTCATGATTCATTCAAGTCCTAATTGGATTAGGACTAGCGTAGATTGAACCAAATTTGGCTAATCCTAATTGGATTGGGATTAAACCATGAGAGAGGCACCTAATCCTCTTTGGAAGAGGATTAGGTTAACCAAGTAAGAGGGACATCAGCCCCTCTCACTTGGCTAGGGCGACATGAAGAAGCTAGGGCCGGCGCCCCCCCTTCTTAGGCAAGTTGTCATTGGAACTCCTAAAAGTTAGGAGCTCCAATCCCTTTATAAGGAGGACTAGGGGCCGGCGCCCTAAGCAATTGAATCCTCTTCTCCTTGCTGCCGCCACCCTCTCCCAACTCCCTGGTTCAGCCGCCAACAAGAAGGAAAAAGAAGAGAGCCTTGTCCGCCTCCTCTTCCTCCAATCCTTCTTCCAACGCGGGGAAAAGAAAGAAGGCTGCAGAAGCTGTGTTCTTCTTCCTTGAGTTCCTTCTTCCTCTTCCTCCTCTCAAGCACAATCAAGGGTTGATTGAAAGAGAGGAGATCAGCCATCAAAAGAAGTCTTTGCAAGGGAGCTAGCATCCCGGGAAGACAAGAAAGCTTTGATCGGTTCTCTACTTCGTGTGGATACCCGTAGAGGCCGGACGTTTGAACGGCTTCAAACGAACCCTCTTCCAAAACCACGAATTCAGATTTGCGGTGATCATCTACCCGCGCAAGGTGAAGATTTGATCTTCCTATTAGTTTTAAAAGTTTTAATTCTTACCTAATTACGAAAGGTCTCGAAACAACGTTCATGCGATGAACGTCGAACTCGTGCATGCCGATTCCGCTGCCATCTGAAAAATTTTTGAAATATCAGCGGCATGGGCGGGTTCCCAACAGTGGTATCAGAGCCTAGGCTTCGTAGATTAAGGTAAGAATTAAATATCTAAAGGCTTATTAGATCTGAAAATTGATTGATCATGCATGCTGAAAAATTCTGCATGCAGATTTTTCAGGGGTGCTGATTTTTACATGCTGATTTTTATGTGATAAAAAGATGATTCTAATTGCATTGTTAATGGGATTACAAAGTTTAGAATCATGATTAGCATGATCAGCGACCTATGTCATGATATAATCAGTTAGTTTTCAGATCTGAAATTATAATTGTAGCATACGGTGATGATCATAGGATTCAAACCCTTTTGGTATCAAATGTAATGACCTGCGATGTGATCTGCGATGTCATGTAAATTTTACAGATGCTTGCATGCATCTTATTTGATGTTTTGAGAGGCCTGCGTGCCTCCTAAAAGGAGATGTAATTTATTTTTATTTTTATTTTATATCTGGTTGTATTTCTGTGATGTGATGTACATCAACGATCAAGTTGAAGCAAAGGCATGAGATGAAAGGTGATCTAAGCGGTTGATGGCGATGGGATCAAGAGTTGATCAAGGATCGAATCAAGGAAGCTTGGAACCAATTCAAGAGTTGAAGACCACTTGATCGATTGATGTGCATGTGCTTGTAATACGACCTAATTAGAATCCATGATCATCACCTAGTTAAAGTTGAGCTTTAATTATTGCCGCGATTATAACTGCCTGCAATGCGCCGTTTGCATGTGATGTGAATGAGAGTCGGGTAGATAGGTCTACATGTGATGTAGCAAACCCAATTGAGACCTAAATCAAAACCTCCTCAATCAAGTCGAGAGTGAACCGACATGAGCAAGTCATATTAGATTAATTGATCTAATTGGTGTCTAGGAAAGCATGAAAGGTGGTTACTTAATTAGGACCTTACTCTCTGAGTAAGGGGAGCCTCCCACCTGCTTACCTGGCCAATTGTTCGATTACCTCTTATGAAGGGCTCAAGTTGCAAACACTAAGACCTGATTAACCAATATTAAGTCAATAGGTCTTCCACTGTAGTAGAGCTGCTAAGGCCTTTCTGATGTTGACTTGTCTCGGCTGGATACAGTGGTCAAGTTGCATTGGGGGGTTGGACCTCTCTATAGACATGAGATGTTGTAGGGTAAAGGTGGGGTTGGGCACCAATAACTGTTAGGTGAGGACCCAATGACGACTTTATTCCTACGGTTATATAGTGGGTCTGACTTAACTAAGAAATGGGACCAATAACTGTTAGGTGAGGTCTTCATGGCTTAGAGACCAAGTTGCACTGCAACATGCTTGAGAAGCATTGTACAAGAGTTGTACACTCATCCATCTATGTGTCACCAATAACTGTTAGGTGAGGTGGCATGTGAATTGGTGGGACCGCAGTACCCACTAGAAACCCTAGTCGCGTAGGATTTCCGTTTCCCTACCAGGGGAGTGTGAGGGATTCGAGAAAATAGTGGGAGTCATATTTGTTCTAAAAGACCTTAGGACAGATTAGGATCAAGTACAAAAGTCTAACTAGAATCTTTACTCTCTGCAGATACAATGTCGGCTTCAAACCCTTTGACCCGTATTCTTGAGACCAACCGACTGACCGGAACCAATTACAAGGACTGGCTTAGAAATCTCAAAATAGTTTTGGACTGTGAGAAGATAGGCTACATACTCGATTCAGATATCCCCACATTACCAGCACGTCCCACTGATGTTCAGCGTGAGATGCATAAAAAGTGGTTGGACGATGACATTAGAGTAAAATGCTATATGATGGCATCTATGTCTAATGAACTCCAATGCCAGCATGAAAATATAAAGACTGCTAGGGACATACTGGCACACCTGCAAGAGTTGTATGGTGAGCAAAGTCGCACAGCTCGTTTTGAAGTGTCCAAGAGGCTTTTCAAAGCGAAGATGCGCGAGGGGCAGTCTGTCCATGATCACGGTCTGACCATGATCAAGGACCTAGAGGAGCTTGAGAAGCTCGGTATGGACATGCACAAGGAATTGCAAGTGGATTTGATCCTACAGTCACTTCCTGATTCATTTGGTCAGTTTATAGTAAACTACCACATGAATAAGATTGAATGCACTAAGACTGAACTAATCAACATGTTGGTAACTGCTGAGGGAGCCTTGAAAGGTTCAAGGGGCAATGTCCTCGCTGCTGAGTTGACTTCTGGTTCCAAGAGAAAGTCTACTTGGAAGAAAAAGAAGCCTGCAAAGAAGCAGAAGAAAGACAAGAAGCCAAAGAAGGAAGTTCAAAAGAAAAAGGCTAACGACAAAGGAAAATGTTTCCACTGCAATGTCGAAGGCCACTGGAAGAGAAACTGTCCTTCATACCTCGAGAGCCTAAAGAACAAGAAAGGTGACACACCTTCAGAAGGTATAGACTTGCTCATTATTGAAACTAATCTAACGGTTTCTTCTACTTCTAGTTGGGTTATAGATTCTGGTTCTAGTGCTCATTTGTGCACTACCATGCAGGGTCTAAAGGAAAGTAGAAGGCTGGCGGAAGGTGCGGTAACCCTTCGGGTTGGCAACGGGGCAAAAGTTGCTGCTGTGGCTGTGGGCACCTACCATCTGCGACTACCGTCTGGATTTAGTTTAATACTTAGAGACTGTTATTATGTACCTGTTGCTAGCAGAAATTTGATTTCTGTTTCATGTCTAGCACAGGAAGGTCATGTTTTTACATTTGACAAAGACTGCTGTTCTATTTATTTAAGAAATAAAATAGTCGCACGTGGTTTTATGATTGACAGTCTCTACCATTTACATATGGATGTATCTGTGAATGTTACCGAGCAAGATGTGAGTGCCAAAGGATCCAAAAGATCCAGAGATGAGATAAACCAAAGATATTTGTGGCACCTCAGACTTGGCCATATTGGAGAAGATAGAATGAACAAAATGGATAAAGATGGGCTCTTAGGCTCATTGACTTCCGAGTCATATCCAGTTTGCGAGTCCTGTCTTCAAGGAAAGATGGCTAGACTACCCTTTGTAGGACATGGGGAGAGGACCACTGAAATACTTACCCTAGTACATACAGATGTATGTGGCCCATTCGATGTGCTAGCCAGGGGACGTTATTCTTACTTCATTACCTTTACCGATGATTATTCATGGTATGGGTATGTGTATCTTATGAGACACAAGTCTGAATCCTTTGAAAAGTTCAAAGAGTTCAAGAATGAAGTAGAAAAACAAACTGGAAAACCTCTTAAGGCTCTTCGATCAGATCGGGGAGGAGAATACCTTAGTGGGGAATTCCGGGACTATCTCAAAGAAAACGGCATAGTCTCACAATGGACACCTCCGGGTACACCTCAACTCAACGGGGTGTCAGAGAGGAGAAATCAGACCCTATTGGATATGGTCAGGTCCATGATGAGCTTCACTGATTTACCTATGTTCCTTTGGGGAGATGCCTTACTCACAGCGATTTATTTATTGAATAGAGTTCCCTCTAAATCCGTTCCTACCACACCGTATGAGATATGGCATGGTAAGAAATCAAGTCTGGGTCATCTCAAGATTTGGGGATGTCCGGCCCACGTCAAGCGACTACAGGCGGACAAGTTAGAGGCTAGGACCATAAGTGCTCGTTTTATAGGATATCCTAAAGAGTCATTAGGATACAATTTTTACGTCTCAGAGGATCACAATGTGTTTGTGAGCCGTCATGCCATCTTCTTGGAAAATCAGTTTATCCTTGATAAAGGCAGTGGGAGGAAAATTGAGCTTGAAGAGAAAGTCTCTGAAAAGCAACGAGTCATGGATCCTATTGAACCCATTCATAAAGAGCCAGTACACGATGTCCCTCGACCACCTCGTAGATCTAGTAGGGTCTCCCATCCTCCCGATAGATACTTAGGTATACTAGAAGAGGATACCGAGGAAATGTTCCTGATGGGAGATAGGGATCACATACAGGATCCCAAAACCTACAACGAGGCGATATCTGATATCGATTCCGAGAAATGGCTGGAAGCTATGAAGTCAGAGATAGACTCCATGCATTCCAACCAAGTCTGGACCTTAGTAGATCCACCAGAAGGTATTGTACCTATTGGATGCAAATGGATCTACAAAAGGAAGATAGGTTCGGATGGAGAGGTAGAGACCTATAAGGCAAGGCTTGTGGCGAAAGGGTATAGTCAGCGCGAAGGTATTGACTATCAGGAGACCTTTTCACCTGTAGCCATGCTAAAATCCATCCGGACATTGCTTGCCATTGCAGCATTTCATGACTATAAAATCTGGCAGATGGATGTGAAAACTGCTTTCCTGAATGGATATCTTGATGAAGATATCTATATGGAACAGCCTTTGGGTTTCACTTCCAGTGATGGAGATCACAAGGTCTGCAAGCTGCAAAGGTCCATCTATGGACTAAAGCAAGCCTCTCGGAGTTGGAACACTCGTTTCGATGATGCAATCAAAACGTTTGATTTCATCAAAAACGAAGAGGAACCATGTGTTTATAAAAAGGTTAGTGGGAGTGCTGTCGTTTTTCTCGTACTGTACGTAGATGACATTCTCCTGATTGGGAATGATATTCCCATGCTAACCTCGGTCAAGGTCTGGTTGTCAAAAGAATTCTCCATGAAAGACCTTGGGGAAGCATCCTATATTTTGGGAATAAAGGTCTATAGAGATAGATCTAAAAGGATGCTTGGCCTTTCACAGAAGATGTACATAGAGGAGGTGCTGAAGAGGTTCAGCATGGAAAACTCCAAGAGGGGTCTCTTACCCCTAAGGCATGGAATTCATCTCTCCAAGAAGATGTGCCCCAACACACCTGAGGAGATTCAACGCATGAGCAAGATTCCTTATGCATCGGCAATAGGAAGCCTCATGTATGCCATGCTATGTACACGACCTGATATAGCTCTTGCTGTGAGTGTCACAAGCAGATATCAGTCGAATCCAGGTGAAGAACACTGGACAGCTGTGAAGAATATTCTTAAGTACTTGAGAAGAACTAAAGATTTATTCTTGGTTTTTGGAGGATCATCAGAGTTAAAGGTAGAAGGGTACACAGATTCAGACTTCATGACTGATGTCGATGATAGGAAGTCAACATCTGGATATGTGTTCTTGTGCAATGGTGGTGCGGTAAATTGGAAGAGTTCTAAACAACCGATCATTGCTGATTCTACTATGAAGCCGAATACATCGCCGCCTCTGAAGCTGCTAAGGAAGGCTTCTGGTTCAAGAAATTCATTGCAGAGTTGGATGTGATGACATCAGATGCCATAACACTCTACTGCGATAATAATGGCGCCATAGCCCTTGCTAAGGAGCCAAGGTCTCATCAGAAGTCTAAGCATATAGAGCGGCGCTTTCACCTCATACGCGACTATGTGGAGAAGAAATATGTAGAGGTGCAGAGAGTAGACTCCGCGGATAACGTGGCAGACCCTTTCACTAAGCAGCTGAGTCAGCAAAAGACTGAAGCCCACCTTGAGAAGATGGGCCTAAGATATATGACCAATTGGCTTTAGTGCAAGTGGGAGATTGTTAGATGTATGCCCTAGAAGCCAATTTGGCTGACACATTGTTGATTCTAGGGACATAATTTTGTACTTGACTATTTATTATTGAATAAATAAAAGGCATCTTTTCATTCATATTGTTTATGTGTCTATGAATCGTCCAAGAAATTAATAAGATGATGATACATATTCTCAGGAGTTGAGAATTTGAGCCATGTATCATTGGTGATTAATTTCTAAATGCTCCTGATCAAAGGATCATCACGAGGACGGTGATCGATCCGATCAGTGCACAGATCACTCTCCTTCTGGATGGACGAGACTTGAGTCCACAGTGTAGGGACACTGAAGTGATAGTGCAGGTGCTTGTTAGAGAACAAGGGTACTGAGCGTGACCAATACAAGAAGTCACTTGGATGTCTATCCACTCGTCAGTGACTTGCTTGATGTTGCAGTAGTGTGACTGGTCCTTTGACCTGCGGTGCTTCGGCTGCTCACAGTGGGGTTATTGTAGTTTGACTGCACACATACATGGTCCCTAGCCATATGGGTCCATGCAGTGTAGATTGGCTGCAGTAAGTTCACTGTAGGAGTAGGGTATGCACCTATATGGAATCTATCGACCTTAATAGATAAGGAGAGATCCTATGTGATTTATAAGACTGAGTTCGTAAGACCTCGGCCGGGGCAGTATACACAGTGGAGAAAGAGTTTCTCACTATCGAACTCGAGTCGAATAAATCTTGACATATGACAGACGATGGGGTTTGACGAGTTGTCCATGACCTCCGTCCTGTAGGGATCCACGATAGTAGGACTATATCACATGTTAACTGCACCTAGAGGTTCATCATTCCATTCTGCTGGGTAGCCACTACATGCTGCTAGGTGTCACTGGTGGATGGTGGGACTCATAGGGATTATCTTGATGATCGATAAACCCTAATGAGTTGAGTTGGAATCGTTCCAACCCATTGAACGGAGTTTTCAATGATATAGTGATAGAGATCACAATATATCTCACTACCAGTCAGAATAGAACCTATGGGGTCACACATACTAGAAGTATTGACCGATCCGATGGTTGAAATCGTGATTAGGAATCACAAAGAAATCAATTTGATTGATAGAAGTTGAAGAAGTGAACAAAGGGAATTAATTAATTAGACTTAAACACAAATCCTACTTCGGGTAGGATTCCTAGAGTCCTAATTGGATTAGGGCTGGGAATCCTAGTTGGAGTAGGACTGGAATTCCTACTTAGAATAGGATTCCTACAATCCTAATGAGATTAGGAATTTTGAATTAAAATTGGATTCCTACTTGGAGTAGGATTCCTAGAAATCCTAATTGGATTAGGACTTCGGATTCAAATAAGAGTCCTAATTGGATTAGGACTAAAATTAAATACATCCTAATTAGATTAGGATTCTTTAAGTCTAAATTAATTATTAATCTAATGAATCAACATGACTCCTAATAGGATTAGGATTGAAGAGTTCAATTGAGTCATGATTCATTCAAGTCCTAATTGGATTAGGACTAGCGTAGATTGAACCAAATTTGGCTAATCCTAATTGGATTGGGATTAAACCATGAGAGAGGCACCTAATCCTCTTTGGAAGAGGATTAGGTTAACCAAGTAAGAGGGACATCAGCCCCTCTCACTTGGCTAGGGCGACATGAAGAAGCTAGGGCCGGCGCCCCCCCTTCTTAGGCAAGTTGTCATTGGAACTCCTAAAAGTTAGGAGCTCCAATCCCTTTATAAGGAGGACTAGGGGCCGGCGCCCTAAGCAATTGAATCCTCTTCTCCTTGCTGCCGCCACCCTCTCCCAACTCCCTGGTTCAGCCGCCAACAAGAAGGAAAAAGAAGAGAGCCTTGTCCGCCTCCTCTTCCTCCAATCCTTCTTCCAACGCGGGGAAAAGAAAGAAGGCTGCAGAAGCTGTGTTCTTCTTCCTTGAGTTCCTTCTTCCTCTTCCTCCTCTCAAGCACAATCAAGGGTTGATTGAAAGAGAGGAGATCAGCCATCAAAAGAAGTCTTTGCAAGGGAGCTAGCACCCCGGGAAGACAAGAAAGCTTTGATCGGTTCTCTACTTCGTGTGGATACCCGTAGAGGCCGGACGTTTGAACGGCTTCAAACGAACCCTCTTCCAAAACCACGAATTCAGATTTGCGGTGATCATCTACCCGCGCAAGGTGAAGATTTGATCTTCCTATTAGTTTTAAAAGTTTTAATTCTTACCTAATTACGAAAGGTCTCGAAACAACGTTCATGCGATGAACGTCGAACTCGTGCATGCCGATTCCGCTGCCATCTGAAAAAATTTTTGAAATATCAGCGGCATGGGCGGGTTCCCAACATAAAGGAAAGTAGAAGGCTGGCGGAAGGTGCGGTAACCCTTCGGGTTGGCAACGGGGCAAAAGTTGCTGTTGTGGCTGTGGGCACCTATCCTCTGCGACTACCGTCTGGTTTTAGTTTATTACTTAGAGACTGTTATTATGTACCTGCTGCTAGCAGAAATTTGATTTCTGTTTCATGTCTAGCACAGGAAGGTCATGTTTTTATATTTGACAAAGACTGCTGTTCTATTTATTTCAAAAATAAAATAGTCGCACGTGGTTTTATGATTGACAGTCTCTAATTTGCATATGGATGTATTTGTAAATGTGTTTGAGCAAGAAGTGAGTGCCAAAGGATCCAAGAGATTCAGGGATGAGATAAACCAAAAATATTTGTGGCACCTCAGACTTGGCCATATTGAAGAGGACAGAATGAACAAAATGGATAAAGATGGGCTTCTCGGCTCAATGACATTCGAGTCATATCCAGTTTGCGAGTCCTGTCTTCAAGAAAAAATGGCTAGATTGCTCTTTGTAGGACATGGAGAGAGGACCACTGAAATACTTATCCTAGTACATACAGATGTATGTGGCCCATTCGATGTGCAAGCTAGGGGACGTTATTCGTACTTCATTATCTTTACCGATGATTATTTACGGTATGGATATGTGTATCTTATGAGACATAAATCTGAATCTTTTGAAAAGTTCAAAGAGTTCAGAAATGAAGTAGAAAAACAAACTGGAAAACTTCTTAAGGCTCTTCGATCAGATCGAGGAGGAGAATACCTTAGTGGAAAATTTCAGAACTATCTCAAGGAGAATGGCATAGTCTCACAATAGACTCCTTCGGGTACACCTCAACTCAACGGGGTGTCAGAGAGGAAAAATCGGACTCTATTGGATATGGTCTGGTCCATGATGAGCTTCACTGATTTACCTATGTTTCTTTGGGGAGATGCCTTACTTACCGCAGTATATCTACTGAATAGAGTTCCCTCTAAATCCATTCCTACCATACCGTATGAGATATGGCATGGTAAGAAACCAAGTCTTGGTCATCTCAAGATTTGGAGATGTCCGACCCACGTCAAGCGACTACAGGCGGATAAAGTAGAGGCTAGAACCATAAGTGCTCGTTTTATAGGATATTCTAAAGAGTCATTAGGATACAATTTTTACGTCTCAGAGGATCACAATATTTTTGTGAGCCGACATGCCATCTTCTTGAAAAAATAGTTTATCCTTGATAGAGGTAGTGGGAGGAAAATTGAGCTTGAAGAGAAAGTCTCTGAAAAGCAACGAGTCATGGATCCTATAGAACCCATTCATACAGAGCAAGTACACATTCCACCTCGCAGATCTAGTAGGGTCTCCCATCCTCCTGATAGATACTTAGGTATGCTTGAAGAGGATACTAAAGAAATGTTTCTCGTGGAAGATAGGGAACACATAGAGGATCCCAAAATCTACAACGAGGCGATATCAGATATCGATTCCGAGAAATGGCTGGAAGCTATGAAGTCAGAGTTAGACTCCATGCATTCCAACCATATCTGAACCTTAGTGGATCCATCAGAAGGTATTGTACCTATTGGATATAAGTGGATCTACAAAAGAAAGATAGGTTCGGATGAAAAGGTAGAGACCTGTAAAGCAAGGCTAGTGACAAAAGGGTATAGTCAGCGCGAAGGCATTAACTATCAGAAAACCTTTTCACCTGTAGCCATGCTGAAATCCATCCGAACATTGCTTGCCATTGCAGCATTTCATGATTATAAAATTTGGCAGATGGAAGTGAAAACAGCTTTCCTGAATGGACATCTTGATGAAGATATCTATATAGAACAGCCTTTGGGTTTCACTTTCAGTGATAGAGATCACAAGGTCTGCAAGCTGCAAAAGTCCATTTATGGACTAAAGCAAGCATCTCGGAGTTGGAATACTCGTTTCGATGATGCAATCAAAATATTTGATTTCATCAAGAACAAAGAGGAACCGTGTGTCTATAAGAAGGTTAGTGGGAGTGCTATCGTATTCCTCATACTATACGTGGATGACATCCTCCTGATAGGGAATGATATTCCTATACTAACCTCAGTCAAGGTCTGGTTGTCAAAAGAATTCTCCATGAAAGACCTTGGGGAAGCATCCTATATTTTGGAGATAAAATTTTATAGAGATAGATCTAAAAGGATGTTTGGCCTATCACAGAAGATGTACATAGAGGAAATGCTGAAAAGGTTCAGCATGAAAAACTCCAAAAGGAGTCTCTTACCCCTAAGGCATGGAATTCATCTCTCCAAGAAGATGTGCCCCAACACATCTAAAGAGATTCAACGCATGAGCAAGATCCCTTATGCATCGGCAATAGGGAGCCTCATGTATGCCATGCTGTGTACACGACCTGATATAGCCTTGCTGTGAGTGTCACTAGCAGATATCAGTCGAATCCAGGTGAAGAGCACTGGACAGCTGTGAAGAATATTCTTAAGTACTTAAGAAGAACTAAAGATTTATTCTTGGTCTTTGGAGGAACATCAGAGTTAAAGGTAGAAGGGTACATAGATTCAGACTTCATGACTGATATCGATGATAGAAAGTCAACATCTGGATATGTGTTCTTGTGCAATGGTGGTATGGTGAATTGAAAAAGTTCTAAACAACCGATCATTGCTGATTTTACTATGTAAGCTGAATACATCACCGCCTCTGAAGCTGCTAAAGAAGGCTTCTGGTTCAAAAAATTTATTGCATAGTTGGATGTGATGACATCAGATGCCATAACATTCTACTGCGATAATAATGGTGCTATAGCTCTTGCTAAGGAGCCAAGGTATCATCAGAAGTCCAAGCATATAGAGCGGCGCTTCCACCTCATACGCGATTATATTGAGAAGAAGTATGTCGAAGTGCAAAGAGTAGAATCCGCGGACTATTGCAATCTCTATCATAATATCATTGAAAAAACTTTTCAATGGGTTGGAACAGTTCCAACTAAACTCATTAGGATTTATCGATCATCGAGATATTCCCTATGAGTCTCACCATCCACCAGTGACACCTAGCAGCATGTAGTGGCCACCCAGCAGAATGGAATGATGAACCTCTAGGTGCAGTTATCGTATGATACAGCCCTATTATCGTGGATCCCTACAGGACGGAGGTCACGGACAACTCGTCAAACCCCATCGTCCGTCATATGTCAAGATTTATTCGACTTAAGTTCGAGAGTGGAAAACTCTTTCTCCACTATGCATACTGCCTCGGCCGAGGTCTTACGAACTCAGTCTTATAAATCACATAGGATCTCTCCTTATCTACCAAGATCGATAGATTCCATATAGGTGCATACCCTACTCCTACAGTGAACCTATTGCAGCCAATCTACACTGCATGGACCCGTATGTCTAGAGATCATGTATACGTGCAGTCAAACTACAATAACCTCACTGTGAGTAGCCGAAGCACCGCAGGTCAAAGGACCAGTCACACTACTGCAACATCAAGCAAGTCACTGACGAGTGGATAGACATTCAAGTGACTTCTTGCTTGGTCACGCTTAGTACCCTTGTTCTTAACAAGCACCTGCACTATTACTTCAGTGTCGCCACACTGTGGACTCGAGTCTCGTCCATCCATAAGGAAAGCAATGTGTACACTGATCGGATCGATCACCATCTCGTGATGATCCATTGATCAGGAGCATTCAGAAATTAATCACCAATGATGCATGGCTCAAATTCTTAACTCTTAAGAATATGCATCATCATCTTATTAATTCTTGGACGATTCATAGACACATAAACAATATGAATGAAAAAGATGCCTTTTATTTATTCAATAATAAATAGTCAAGTACAAATTATGTCCCAGAATTAACAATGTGTCAGCCAGATTGGCTTCTAGGGCATATATCTAACACGGACAACGTGGCGGATCCGTTCACTAAGCAGCTGAGTCAGCAAAAGACTGAAGCCCACCTTGAAAAGATGGGACTAAGATATATAACTGATTGGTTTTAGTGCAAGTGGGAGATTGTTAGAAGGAGGTGATCACATATGCTTAAAATTAACATAAATAATTAGAGTCATTCAAAAGCAGTCTTACAAAATTCCAAAATAACATTTGCTAACATAATTCAAATATCCAAACTAAACTAACTAAAATGCCAATAACTGAAAAATCATCGGAACATCTAACGCACTCCCCAATCCTGTGGGGATTATACGTTGGACCTGTCGACTTATAATTTGTGAGGAACCGGTTTCGACACCGCGCCACCGGTGATTAGAATAGTGGTTTCTGGACACCGACTGCCATCGGTGGATAAATATAGTGGATTTGGCACTTTTGTGCAACACCGGCTGCCATTGGTGGATAAATATAGTGGATTTGGTACTTTTGTGCAACACCGGCTGCCATCAGTGGATAAAAATAGTGGATTTGGTACCTTGTGCAACCCATGCCACAGGGTTACGTGGCCATAGCCTGTTTGTGTTGGGATTCTGGTATCAGAGTTTTTGAAAAAATGATAATAAGTTTTGAAAACAGTAAAATGATGTTATTTATGATTTATTCCAGACATTATCCTGTATTTTGATCTGATATGCTCTGACCCCACTTTGGGATATTTTGTTGCTTACTGGGCTAGTGTAGCTCATTATTTTATTTTCTCTGTTTTTAAGATCCAGAGGATTGGGGAGTGTGCTAGATTTTTCGATAATTTTTCAGTTATTGGCATATTAGTTAGTTTAGTTTGGACATTTGAATTATGTTAGCAAATGTTATTTTGGAGTTTTGTAAGACTGCTTTTGAACAACTTAAATATTTATGTCAGTTTTGAACATCTGTATTTGCTTCGATATGTTCCGATGCCTTGCACGCCTGTGCGGCCGCCGTGCGGGCGTGCGGCATCTGCCGCGCTCCGGGCTCGGGGCGTGACAGATTTGGTGGTATCAGAGCTCAGGTTTCAGATTCCTAGGGATTGTGTTTGAAATAGTCAGATGGAGCTTAAGTTTTAGGATCTTTAGGATTCATCGGAAAGTTTGAGAGATGGGTAGACATTAGGCCATTAGACGAAGGTATTTATTTGCTTTTGTTATTGATAAATTTGAGTTATTTTATCAGAATTTTGAAATGCTAAAATTAGAATTCAACCTAATTATGGTCGTAACCAAAGTGTGAATAAGCTATTTTAAGAGAGTTTTTCTTGATGGAGTAATTTGTATTTGAGGTTATGATTAAATACGATTTTGATAAAATTAAGTGAAGGAATATTAGTCATAGGATATTATTGTGCAACGTAATTATTTTAGAAGTTTAACTTGATATCAGGCACTGTGGATATTGCCTCTAGTTCAAGTTAATTATTTTGGTGGCAAGTTGAGGTTCCTTTATAAAAAGTTGTTTAAAGTTTGGACAAGAAAATATTTTATAATATTCATTGAAATATTCTTCGAGGATTGAAATTTGTATGTAGATCATGTATGAAACTCTTATGTAGATAGAAAATATACTTGGGGATGAGACTTAAGAATTTTTATTTGGCTCTACTTGAGACTTGAAACAATTAAGATTGATATTTTGATGAAAAGTCAATTAGTAAATCTTGAAAATATTGGTGGATTAAAATATTTTTGGGTTGGTCGAAAATAGGACTTGTTTGATTTGGAAAAGTTCTTGATGCTTTTTCTTGTTAAAAAAAAAAAAGATCGTTGGAAAGTATAGTACTTTTGATTTTGATCGATATGGATATCATTGTGTTATTAGTAGATTCTCTAAGTCTCGTAGATTTACAAGATCCCGAAATGTTTGCAGTACTGCAAATAAAAATATTTACTTATTTGAGGAGTTGATCTCAATGTAAAATCATAGAGCTTATATCTTGGTGGAATTTCTTGTAAATCTTTGAACCAGATTATTAGATTCTTGTAAGTTAAATATTTATAAATCAAGGCCATGAGTTGATTATGGATTTTGTATCACCATATGAGAAATGCAAGTGGGATTTCATGAGAGGCCCAAATAAGTTTAGCCTAAAAGAAAAGATTCAGAATGATTAAGTAAGCTCCTGAGTAAGTTAATCTAGAATCTTTTAATTATCGAAGCTTAGAATAAATATCAACTTGTATAATGGAATTGTCAAGGAAAACTAGAATTGGCTTAGTTCAAATTTGGATCTAGAATATGATTAGTTGATTATATGATGGTACAAATATGACAACTATCTCAAGGGTTAATCACGACCTAGTGTACTTGGAAAGCAAGGATAAAATTTTGCTTGGATATTATAAAAAAAATGTTAATGATCTGGGATCATTAAGAAATTTTGGAGAATATTGATCAGAGTTGCACAGCGAAAGTATGATGGGCTGAGTCAATTTAAACTGGTCAAAAATATTGAATGTGTTTTGGTAACATGTTATTATGAAAGGCTATGTTGTTCAATAATGAAAGATTTTGTTAATAAGGGAAGGTGAATACTATTGATTCTCAGGTCAATCATGATATGATTATGTTATCTCTTGGATAGACTTTGCTATTTTTGGGTATGCTAAGAAAAATTTGAGGATATCATGATCAGGATTGGTTGATTATTGATTAAATATGGTCTAATTTGTTAAGTATCGGAACAAACCATGCATTATTTGCTTCCATCTTATGATTTATAAGTTTAAGTTAAAAATTTTGTGGCATATTGAATCATGGTATCAATACTTTGCCTTCTCAGACTTGCTTTTGTGATTGGATGCAAATCATTTTTGAGATAGACCGTTGCTATCTAATGATGATCAGTACATGTTTATTTTGTGAATTACATTACTAGCCATATAATGATTTGATTCTAAGGTTGGTCATTATCCTTTGAGGGATCAGCACACTACCATGATAAGTGTATGAGATCTATTTTATTTAAAGTTCTATCCCAAACACAACTAATTTTAATCAATTCTATTGTGAATCGATCCTGATCCGATCTCGAGTGAACATGCATCAAGATGATAATTTCAATATGAGATTTTAGTCAGTCACTTATCTAGTGTTAATCTTGCGAGTTTTATGAAATTTTTGATAGTTGATCCAAAGCTATCTATCACACTGATTTTGATCGAGGAGAATGAGATCTTAGATTTATATTACTCAATGGGCTGAGCATCTGAAAGACCTAGATCTCTTAAATTTCGAGGACGAAATCTTTTAAGGGGGAGAGAATGTGAGATACGGGCTGAAGTCGGCAGCCCCGGCCGACTTCAGCCCCGTCTTCCTTCTTTGGAAGGGGCAGAACAGAGGATCGCGAACGCGATCCTCTCTGGCTCCTTTGGGAGCGATCGGGGCGAGGTCGCTGCGGACATCCCGCGACACCATCCCTCCAGCCGATCCGCGGCCAATCCGGCCGAGGACTACGCTCGACCGCCGCGATTCACGCGGCGGAGAGTGGTTACCAAAGGGCTATAAAGCCCTTTCTCCTCCTCCCAGATCACCCGAGCCCTCCCTCTCCTCCGTCTCCTCCTCCTCCTCTTCCCTCCTTCCCTCCTCCTCCTCTCCTTGGTGACCGGCGTGCCCTCCGGGACGAACGTTGTCCGAAACCCCGTCGCGAGTCTTCCCTGTTTTGAAATCTTCTTCCTGTCGGAAAGCCCCACCGCCGTCACCGCCACTTGACCGTCGGACTAAGCCATCTGCGGCCGGAATCCGCTGCCTCCATCGACCACCGGTAAGCCCCTTCTTTGGCTCTTCATTCTGTTGCCATTTACCCTTGATTTCTCCTTTGTTTCGGCCCCACAAACCGAGATCATCTCGGTTGCTCTCCTCCCCGTCAGCCACCGCAACGGCCGCCGGCCGCTATGGCGGCCGACTGGCCGTTGACCGAGGGGTGGCCTCGGCCACCCAAGCCCGCCACCCCGCAGGCCCTCTTTCTCTTCCGTCCCTCCTTCTTCCCTGTCCATGGGGGGTTTGGGGAAGGAGGAGGCCCATCACGGGCCAAACTGGGCCCTGTCCATTTCAGGCCCAACTTGGGCCCAGTCCAGCCCGGTTAGGCCCAGTTGGGCCATACCCTATATGGGCCCAACTTGGGCCTATTTAAAACCCGAATCCGAAATCCGAAATCTGAAACCCAGTTCAGACCCGAAATCCGAACCCGAAACCCAGTTCAACTCCGACTCGAACCCGAAACTCGAAATCCAGCTCATGCCCGAACCAGAAATTCGAAACCCAGTTCATGCCCGAACCCAAAATTCGAAACCCAGTTCAGACCCGAAACTCGAAATCCAAAATCCGAAACCCGAAACCCGAAACCCAGTTCAGACCCGAAACCCGAACCCGAAACCCAGTTCAACTCCGAACTCGAACCCGAAACCCGAAATCCAGTTCATGCCCGAACTAGAAATTCGAAACCCAGTTCATGCCCAAACCCAAAATTCGAAACCCAGTTCAGATCCAAACCCGAAACCCGAAATCCAGTTCAGACCCGAAACTCGAAATCCGAAATCCGAAATCCGAGACCTAAACCCGTTTGGCCAATAAATGGAATTTTGCAGTTAAGCCCTTGACAGTGTATTATTCCACAAAAAAGTCTTCCGCAATTTATGTTTGATCCCTATAAGAAAATTAGATTGCATAAATGATCCTTTTAAAGGCCAACTTTGGAGGCCCTATTGGGCCGGGTCTTTGCGGGCCTGTTGGGCCGTGCTAGATGTGGGCCTTATCGGGTCATGTCCATTATGAGCCAACTCTAGGTCCTGTTGGGCCGCGTCCAATAGTATTATTTTTGGTTTTGCTTAGCTCTGAAATAAACACAAAGATTAATTAAATTTAAACAGGTGAACCTGATCTGCTTATCTGAAGTAGGAGTTAAGCGAAAAGAGGTAAGTAACTTAATACTTCGAGTGTGATTTTCAAATTATTTGATAAATAGATTAAATTCTGAAATATGTTTTGTATTTAGTAAAATGGGTCTGGCATGTTAAATTTTATTTGAAAATTATGCTTTGAAATCCGTAAACTATGACTGGAAAATTTATGAAATCTGTTTATATATATATATGTATTCTCAGTATGGCTATAATCTGTTGTATTCTGTTCTGGCCCCGCCAATGGGGATTATACGTTGGACCTGTCGACTTGTAATCTGTAAGAAACTGGTTTCGACACCGCGCCACCGGTGATTAGAATAGTGGTTTCTGGACACCGTTGCCACCGGTGACTGACAATAGTAGTTTCTGGCACTTTGTGCAACCCATGCCACTGGGTTACGTGGCCGTAGCCTATCATGTTGAAATTCTGGTATCAGAGTTTTTGAAAAAAAAATGATAATAAGTTTTGAAAACTATAAAACGATGTAATTTATGATTTATTCCAGACATTATTCTGTATTTTGATCTGATATGCTCTGACCCTACTTTGGGGTATTTTGTTGCTTGCTGGGCTAGTGTAGCTCATTATTCTGTTTTCTCCGTTTTTCAGATCCAGAGGCTTGATCTCACGGAATTGAGGAGTGCGCTAGATTTTTCGATGATTTTTCAGTTATTGGCATTTCAGTTAGATTAGTTTGGACATTTGAATTATGTTAGCAAATGTTATTTTGGAATTTTGTAAGACTGCTTTTGAACAACTTAAATATTTATGTCAGTTTTGAACATCTGTATTTGCTTCGATATGTTCCGATGCCTTGCACGCCTGTGCGGCCGCCATGCGGGCATGCGGCGTCTGCCGCGCTCCGGGCTTGGGGCATGACAAATCTACTAGTAATTATTTTAGAAAAATGCACTTTGAAGCATTAAGTTACTTACCTCTTCTCGCTTAACTCCTACTTCAGATAAGCAGATCAGGTTCACCTGTTTAAATTTAATTAATCTCAGTGTTAATTTCAGAGCTAAGTAAAACAAAAAATAATACTATTGGACGTGGCCCAATAGGGCCCAAGAATGGGCATGGCCCGATAGGGCCCACATCGAACACGGCCCAATGGGCCTGCATAGACCCGGCCCAATAGAGCCCCCAAAGTTGGCCTCTAAAAGGATCATTTATCTAATAAAATTCATTGCAGGGACCAATACTTAATTACAGGGTACTGTTCTATAATAAAACTTGAGTGAAGTGACTAAATAAATATATTTGTGGACCTTTAGGTAATAAATCTTTCCTATAGGGGTCAAACATAAATTGCAGAAGGTTCTTTTGTGAAATAATACACTGTCTAGGGCTTAACTGCAAAATTTCATTTATTGGCCAAATGGATTCGAGTTTCGGGTTCCGGGTTTCGAATTTCGGATTTCGGGTTTCGGGTCTGAACTGGATTTCGAGTTTCGGGTTTTCTCTCTTTTTTTTTGGGTTTCGGGTTCGAACCGGGGCCAAGTTGGGCCCACGGTGAACAGGGCCCATGCTTGGCACCGTTCGGCCCGTAAGGGCCCTCATCTTCCCCAAACCCCCACAGACAGGGGAAGGGGGAAAAACGGGAGACGAAGCGTGCCGGCGGGGTGGCCGGCCGGGGTGGCCGAAGGCCATCCCCCGGTCAACGGCCAGCCGGCCGCAGTGGCGGCCGGTGGCCATTCCGGTGGCCGGGGTTGAGAGCGGCCGGCGGCCATTACGGTGGCCGGGATCGAGAACAACCGAGCATAGTCTCGGTTTATGGGGTCAAAACAGGGGAAGAACGCAAGGATATCTAGCAATGGAACGAAGAGCCAAAGAAGGGGCTTATCGGCGGTCGACGGAGGCGGTGGATCTCGGCTGCGGGTGGCTCAGTCTGGTGGTCAAGCGGCAGCAACGGTGATGGGGTTTTCTGACGGCCAAAATAGACCGAAAAAATAGGGGACTCGGGTGGTGATGGTGGTTGGCCGAGGCGGCAGGCTGAGCACTTGGGAAGCAAGAGTAGGGGGAGGAGAAGAAGGGAGAAGAGGAAGAGGAGGAGATGGAGGAGAGGGAGGAGGGCTCGGGTGATCTCCGAAGGAGGAACGGGGGTTTTATCGCCCCATTTCTATGGCTCTCCGTCGCAGGAATTGCGGCGGAGGCGAAATCAGCGGCCGTGCGCGCGGCTGCGAGTTGGATGCGTGACGATCGCGGTGCAGCCGCGGGATGCCCGCGGCGTCTTTGTGCCCGAAGAAGATGGAGGGGATCGCGTCTGCGATCCCCTGCTACGCCCCTTCCAAAAGGGGCGTTGGGCTGAAGTCAGCTGGGACTGCCGGCTTCAGCCCAGTATCTCACATTCTCTCCCCCTTAAAAAAATTTCGTTCTCGAAATTTGAAAGATCTAAGCCTTTCAAATTTAGAAATGCTCAGCCTATTGAGTAATACAAATCCAAGATCTTATTCTCCTCGATCAAAATCAGTGTGATAGATAGCTTTAGATCAATTATCAAAAATTTCATAAGTGACTAACTAAAATCTCAAATTGAAATTACCATCTTGATGCACGTTCATTTGGGATCGGATCAATTCTCAACCATATTGATTAAAATTAATTATATTTGGGATAGAACTTGAAGTAAAATGAATTCGATGCCCATATTATGGTAGTGAGCTGATCCCATAATAGATAATAACCAACCTTAGAGTCAAATTATTATATGGCTAGGAATGTAATTCACAAAATGAACATGTATTGATGATCATTAGTTAGCAACGGTCTATCTCAAAAATGATTTGCATCAAATCACAAAAGCAGGTCTGAGAAGGCAAAGTATTGGTACCATGATTCAATATGCCACAAAGCTTTTAACTTAAACTTATAAATCATAAGATGGGAGCAAATAATGCATGGTTTATTCAGATACCTAACAAATTAGATCATATTTGGTCAACAATCAACTAACCGTGTCAAGATACGCTCAAATTATTATTATTATTATTATTTTTTAGCATACCAAAAAATAACAAAGTCTATCCAAGAGGTAATATAATCATATCATGATTGACCAGAGAATCAATAGTATTCACCTTCTCTTATTAACAAAATCATTCATTATTGAACAACATAGTCTTTCATCATAACATGTTTCCAAAACACAGTCAATATGTTTGGCCAGTTTAAATTTACTCAGTCCATCATACTTTCGCTGCACAACTCTGATGAATATTCTCCAAAATTTCTTAATGATCCCAGATCATCAACATTTTTTTTTTTAATATCCAAGCAAAATTTTATCCTTGCTTTCCAAGTACACTAGGTCATGATTAACCCTTGAGATAGTTGCCGTATTTGATCCATCATATGATCAAATAATTATATTCTAGATCCAATATAAACTAAACCAACTCTAGATTTTCTTGACAATAAACAATTTGCTATTGTCTTCTCTTTTAAGAATATCAATTCTACGCCCCGATGAATTAAAAGATTCCAGATTAACTTACTCATGAGCATATTCAAACATCTCAAATCTTTTCTTTTTGAACAACCCAAAAATATTTTAATCCATCAATATTCTCAGAATTTATTAATTGACTTTCTATCAAAATACCAATTTTGATTGTAAACTGAAAAGATATAAAATTTTAAGTCTCAAGTAGAGCCAAAAAAAGAACTCTTAAGTCTCATCCCCAAATATATTTTCCTTCTATATAAGACTTTCATGCATGATCCACATACAGATTTCAATCGTTGAAGAATATTTCAATGAATATTATAAAATATTTTCTAGTCCAAACTTTAAACAACTTTTTATAAATGAACCTTAACTTGCCACCAAAATAATTAACTTCAACTAGAAGCAATATCCACAGTGCCTGATATCAAGTTAAACTTCTAAAATAATTACGTTGCACAATAATATCCCATGACTAATATTCCTTCACTTAACTTAGTCAAAATCTAATTAATCATAACTTGAAATACAAATTGCTCTACCAAGAAAACTCTCATAGTAGCTTATTCACACTTTTGTTACGACCATAATTAGGTTGCATTCTAATTTTAGCATTTCAAAATTCAGATAAAATAACATAAATTTATCAATAGCAAAAGCAAATAATTCGTCTAATGGCCTAATGTCTACCAATCTCTCAAACTTTCCAACGAATCCTAAAGATCCTAAAACTTAAGTTCCATCCGACTATTTCAAACACAATCCCTAGGAATCTGAAACCTGAGCTCTGATACCACAAAATCTGTCACGCTCCGAGCTCGAGGCGCGACAGACGCCGTACGCCCGCACGGCGGGCCGCACAGGCGTGCAAGGCATCGAAACATATCGGAGCAAATACAGATGTTCAAAACTTATTTAAGGGTAATTCACAGATGCTTAAAATTGACATAAATAATTAGAGTCATTCAAAAGCAGTCTTACAAAATTCCAAAATAACATTTGCTAACATAATTCAAATATCAAAACTAAACTAACTAAAATGCCAATAACTGAAAAATCATCAGAACATCTAACGCACTCCCCAATCCTGTACGATCAAGCCCCTGGATCTGAAAAACAGAGAAGATAAAATAATGAGCTACACTAGCCCAGTAAGCAACAAAATATCCCAAAGTGGGGTCAGAGCATATCAGATCAAAATATAGAGTAATATCTGGAATAAATCATAAATAACATCATTTTACTGTTTTCAAAACTTATTATCATTTTTCCAAAAACTCTGATACCAGAATCCCAACACAAACAGGCTATGGCCACGTCATCCAGTGGCATGGGTTGCACAAGGTGCCAAATCCACTATTTTTATCCACTGATGGCAGCCGGTGTTGCACAAAAGTACCAAATCCACTATATTTATCCACCGATGGCAGCTGGTGTTGCACAAAAGTGCCAAATCCACTATATTTACCCACCGATGGCAGTCGGTGTCCAGAAATCACTATTCTAATCACCGGTGGCGCGGTGTCGAAATCGGTTCCTTACAAATTATAAGTCGACAGGTCCAACATATAATCTCCATTGGCGAGGCCAGAACAGAACAGAACAGATCATAGCCATACTGAGAATGCATATATATAAAAACAGATTTCATAAATTACCCAGTCATAGTTTACGGATTTCAGAGCATATAACATAATTTTTAAATAAAATTTAACATGCCAGACCTATTTTACTAAATACAAAATATATTTCAAAATTTAATCTACTAATAATTATTTTAGAAAAATGCACTTTGAAGCATTAAGTTACTTACCTCTTCTCGCTTAACTCCTACTTCAGATAAGCAGATCAGTTTCACCTATTTAAATTTAATTAATCGCAGTGTTAATTTCAGAGCTAAGTAAAACCAAAAATAATACTATTGGACGCAGCCCAACAGGGCCCAGAGTTGGCCCATAATGGGCATGGCCCGATAGGGCCCACATCGAACACGGCCCAATGGGCCCACATAGACCCCGCCCAATAGGGCCCCCAAAGTTGGCCTCTAAAAGGATCATTTATCCAATAAAATTCATTGCAGAGACCAATACTTAATTACAGGGTATTGTTCTATAATAAAACTTGAGTGAAGGGACTAAATAAATATATTTGAGGACTTTTAGGTAATAAATCTTTCCTATAGGGGTCAAACATAAATTGCAGAAGGTTCTTTTGTGAAATAATACACTGTCTAGGGTTTAACTGCAAAATTTCATTTATTGGCCAAATGGGTTCGAGTTTCGGATTCCGGATTTCGGATCTGAACTGGATTTCGAGTTTCGGATTTTCTCTCTTTTTTTTTGGGTTTTGGGTTCGAACCGGGCCCAAGTTGGGCCCACGGTGAACAGGGCCCATGCTTGGCACCGTTCGGCCCATAAGGGCCCTCATCTTCTCCAAACCCCCACAGACAGGGGAAGGGGGAAAAACGGGAGAGGAAGCGTGCCGACGGGGTGGCCGGCCTGGGTGGCCGGAGGCCATCCCCCGGTCAACGGCCAGCCGGCCGCAGTGGCGGACGGCAGCCATTGCGGTGGCCGGGGTCGAGAGCAGCCGGCGGCCATTGCGGTGGCCGGGATCGAGAACAACCGAGCATGGTCTCGGTTTATTGGGCCGAAATAGGGGAAGAACGCAAGGATATCTGGCAACGGAACGAAGAGCCAAAGAAGGGGCTTATCGGTGGTCGACGGAGGCGGTGGATCTCGGCCGCGGGTGGCTCAGTCTGGCGGTCAAGCGGCAGCAACGGTGATGGGGTATTCCGACAGCCAAAATAGATCGAAAAAATAGGGGACTCAGGTGGTGATGGTGGTTGGCCGAGGCGGCACGCTGAGCACTTGGGAAGCAAGAGTAGAGGGAGGAGAAGAAGGGAGGAGAGGAAGAGGAAAAGATGGAGGAGAGGGAGGAGGGCTCGGGTGATCTCCGAAGGAGGAGGAACGGGTGTTTTATCGCCTCATTTCTATGGCTCTCCGCTGCAGGAATTGCGGCGGAGGCGAAATCAGCGGCCGTGCGCGCGGCTGCGAGGTGGACGCGGGACGACCGCGGTGCAGCCGCGGGATGCCCGCGGCGTCTTTGCGCCCGAAGAAGATGGAGGGGATCGCGTCTGCGATCCCCTGCTACGCCCTTTCCAAAAGGGGCGTTGGGCTGAAGTCAGCTGGGACTGCCGGCTTCAGCCCAGTATCTCACACTACTAAGCAGGCATCTTATAATTTGAAGTACATGTAACCGATGATTAGCATGCAATAGCTCAACTACAAATGTTTCACATATTTAACTAGGAACGAGATAACGGATGATTAGCATGCAACAGCTCAAATATATATTTGACATAATTTAGCTATTCAGGAATTACTATGGTTCCGACTTCTTTTAGTCTCATTGCATATTCTTCCAATTTCAGTCAAACTCTAGCTAGGTTCGGATAAATGAGCATGCTTGTGGACTTAGAAATCCAGGTACATAGAATCAGTAATTTTAGTCATACTTAGTGCTAAGCCCGGTCCGGCCTGTCCGACGAGCAGGTCTAGCGGTGACCATTGCCAAAGTGTCTTCATGAGATATTC
Source organism: Phoenix dactylifera (assembly GCF_009389715.1). Classification (NCBI taxonomy): domain Eukaryota; kingdom Viridiplantae; phylum Streptophyta; class Magnoliopsida; order Arecales; family Arecaceae; genus Phoenix; species Phoenix dactylifera. The sequence goes on along the minus strand of NW_024068110.1, from coordinate 22,211 downwards.
CCAAATTTCCTTTGCTTTAGATTTTAATTTGATGATGATTCCCAAAAAAAACAAAGGTATCCAAATGATTCTTTCATTCTTCCCGACATATAGTCCATGCATACCCACCAACATACACTATAATTTGGAGAAAACTGTCTGTATATTCATAGAGACACTGTCTGTTGTTATTAATATTATAATTCATGAATAATATAACTATCCATAATATTCGTAATTCGTGCATTATCTTTGCTTTTAGGAAACGCTTGCTATCTTTAGACTTGCACTTGGTCCGCGGGTAAAACAGCGCGTCAGAAAGTTTACGACAAACTAGCACTTTCAACAGTCAAGTGGAATAAATATGAATTTTTAATCCTAAAATAATATAAAAATTCTAAATCTTGCCATAATCACTTGCAGTGTCAAACATATCATTTTAACCTACGATGGAGGTTTGTATTTAAATATTATTTCAATCCACCCAACGACAGAAATATAGATCGAGACCGTATATAGTTCCTGTCATAGAATGCTGACCATAAAACATAATAAATAAATAAATAAATAAAAGTTATCGTACAAACCCTTGCTGTTTACACAAAACATACTGAAAGAGAGGTTAAACATTATTCTACTCATTATCTTAGACCTTGATATATCAGCATGAACTATGATTGAATATCATAAAGAGCGTCTAAGTAACTCCCATATATACAACCTTATCCCAGCCCTCAATTATAATTTATTATGCTCACCGACACAAATGACCTAATATTAAGGTTATTTCATGCACTCGTTCGACTTTAGTTTGCTTTTCCAAAGCAAGAGGAGGCTAGCTCGGATTGTTATAAAACAGAGTACTGAAGGGTGACGAGTCAAAAGCCAAAACCAATCAATTAACTGCTAGCGTGAAGAGAGTGTTAACCTTTGGGAAGCCACCTCATGTTTCATTGATAAATGAAACGATAAAAGGCAAAAAGTGAAGAGTTCTAAGTCACTGTAAGTGAACCAGAGGATGTTTCAGAGAGAAGTTTCAGTGAGAGAAGAAGAAGAGTTTCTTTATTCACGGAGTACATCAATAACCTTCAGAGTTTATTACAGTCCCTTATATAGGAATCAAGATTGAAGCAGTTGAACTGTGACTGTTACAACTGATTCAGTTTAGCCAACTGGTTCAGGTAAGTGAAGGTTCTGGAACAGTGATCATTCAAGACCCCCCGTCAAGCTGAGAGGTCGCAAGAACGTGAAGCTTGGAACAGAGGAGATGATGCCGTTGAGAAGAGTGAGCTTTGGTAAACAAATCTGCTGGTTGGTCAATAGAGGAGATGTGGCTGAGTTTAATTTCACCAGAGTTCACCTTCTCCCTGATGAAGTGATAGTCAATTTCTATATGCTTCGTTCGTGCGTGAAAAACCGGATTAGCAGCCAGTGCCAAGGCAGAAACATTATCACACAAAAGTGCAGTGGGGGTGGTAGGAGAAATGTGGAATTCACTCAGTAGTCGGCGAAGCCAGATGATCTCAGTAGATGTAATGGCTAACGCCCTGTATTCAGCCTCCGTAGATGAACGGGCAATCGTAGGTTGCTTCTTGGAGGACCAGGAGATGGGATTATCTCCGAGAAAGACGCAGAAACCAGTCGTGGACCTGCGATCAAAGGGATCACCAGCCCAGTCCGAATCACAATAGGCAGTGAGGACGAAGGAACTGGGACGGTAGAGTAGTGAAAAATCCAATGATCCTTTCACATAACGAAGCACTCTTTTAAGCAGCTGATAGTGAGAGATCAATGGTTTATGCATGAATTGACAGAGATAGTTTACAGCAAAGGTGAGATCTGGTCTAGTAATAGTCAGATACTGAAGTGACCCAGCAAGTCGACGATAGAGTGCAGCGTCTGGAAATAATGAAGCATCTGTAGAGGAAGTCGCATACTTTGTAGGTAATGGAGAGGACACTGGTTTACAATGCTCTAACCCAGCTCGTTGAAGAATGAGTTTTGCATAGTGCTGCTGATGAAGAGAGATACCGTGAGAAGAAAAGACGAACTGCACCCCTAAGAACTGAGACAGATTTCCCAAGTCCTTAACTTTGAACCGAAGTTGAAGTCGGAGCAGAAGATCAGCAATTGCATCCGTATTATTGCCAGTTAATAGAATATCATCAACATATATTAAGATGTAGATATGGATACTTGTGCAAGTAAAGAGAAACAGAGATGGGTCAGCCTTGCTAACAGTGAAGCCTTGCTCAAGAAGGAAAGAGGAGAAGGTAGAGAACCATTGACGTGGTGCCTGTTTCAGCCCATACAGCGCTTTCTGAAGAAGACAGACGTGCTGCGGAAAGGAGGAGTCAACAAACCCCGGCGGCTGCTCCATAAGCACCGTTTCATTGAGCGTACCATGGAGGAAGGCGTTTGAGATGTCCAGTTATCGAATAGTCCATTTAGAAGACAGGGCAACAGCGAGAAGCACTCGGATTGTTTGGAACTTGGCAACCGGACTGAAGGTTTCAGTGTAATCAACACCAAACTCTTCATTGAACCCTTTAGCAACCAAGCGCGCTTTGTAGCGGGCGATGGATCCATCTGAATGTTTCTTGATTTTGTAGGTCCATCGACACCCAAGAACATTTTGATCTGTCGGTCTGGGAACTAGTCTCCAGGTTTGCTGATCCATTAGGGCATTGAACTCCGTAGACATTGCCTGACGCCAATTAGGATCAAGAACAGCAGTAGAGTAACAGGTGGGTTCAACCAGAGAAGAAGTATTTGTGTGAAGAGAGAATATTTCCTTGGGTTTTAGAGACCCAGTTTGTGATCTGGTGATCATAGGATGTCTTTCTGGTAGTAGCACAGACGAGGATGTAGGAACTGCTGTTGGAGGCATCGAAGAGAGGGAATGTGGGCCAGTATTAGGAATAGTATGTGATGAAGAAGAGTGGGAAGAGAGAGGTAACTGATCAGTATCCGTTGCAGGTGAAGAAGAGGGAGGTTGTACTGCTGGGGTATGGGATGGAGGAGGACAGTAAGAAAAGTCCGGAACCAGCAATGGTGTAGGTAGCACTGATGAGCTTGAAGGGGAATTGGATACCTGAGAGAAAGGAAAAATATGCTCATCAAACTGAACGTGCCTGGAGATGAAGACACGACCTGTTGTAGGATTGTAACAGCGATAGCCCTTGTGTTGAGTAGAGTATCCAAGGAAAATACAAGGAAGGGAGCGTGGCGCCAATTTATTGTGCTGATAAGGCTTAAGCCATGGGAAGCATTGACATCCAAAGACCCGAAGTAGAGAATAGTCCGAAGGATGTCCATGAAGAAGCTCATAAGATGATTTGTGATGTAAGGTGGGAGACGGTGCGCAGTTGATGAGAAATACAGAGGTTAAGAGAGCTTCTACCCAGAATGAAGCCGGTAGAGAAGAAGTGATTAGAAGACTTCGAATAGATTCTAGGATATGTCTGTTCTTTCTCTCGGCGACCCTGTTTTGTTCTGGAGTATGGGGAGACGACCGTTGATGAAGGATACCATACTTAGAGAATAGGGAAGAAAATTTCCTGGAAGTGAACTCACCACCGCTGTCTGAACGAAACACTTTAATGGATGCCGTGAATTGATTTTCAACCATGTTCTTAAAATGTATGAATATAGGTAATACATCTGATTTGTATTGAATTGGAAAGACCCAGGTAAATCTGGTAAAGTCATCAACAAAGGAAACATAATACTTGAAACCTTGCTGTGAGGGGACAGAGGAAGGTCCCCAAACGTCCGAATGAATGAGTTGAAGAGGAGCTGTAGTAGTATGAGCTGCCTTATGGAACGGTAGTCTGCTGCTTTTGGCCATACGGCAAGCCGAACAGGAGGAAGTAATCTGCTTGGTGCGAGGAATGAGCCTTCTTGACATAAGAGTGCGAAGAACAGTAGATCCCGGATGGCCAAGTCTTTGATGCCATGTATCATGTGAAGTGGTGGAAGTAAGAAGAGCAGTAGAACCAGATGAAGAGATATGAGGGTTGGACGTAGGAAGTTGGGAGAACTGGAAAGGGAACCTGTATAACCCATCAGTACAACGACCGTGAAGAATCGTCCTGTTGGTGATGTTGTCCTTAATGGAGCATCCAGAAGAATTGAAGATCAGTGTGCAGTTATTATCACAGGCTAGTTTGTGAACTGACAATAAATTATGCGAAATACCAGGGGTATGAAGGACTTGAGACAATTGAAGATTATGAGAAGGTGTTTGAAGAATTCCTGTCCCAGTATGGTGAATCGGAATGGTGGAGTTGTTGCCTAAGGACACATGCTCATGACCTTGATATGGGGCAGAGTTCTGAAGAACGGATGGATCAGGAGTCATGTGAGATGTAGCCCCGCTATCAACAACCCAGTCGGAGGTTCTTGAATGCTCAGAAGGATTAGCCAGCAAGGCCTTCTGACTGAAAGAAGAACGAGACGAATCAGAAGAGAAGGTAGGATCCATTCTGTGCCAGCAGGTGATTGCCGTGTGACCACGCTTAAGACAAATTTGGCATTCAGATAAGCTCCTTGGATCTTTGCCTCGGCCTGACGGAAACCAGTGTCCAGGTCGACCGCGGCCGCGACCTCTCAAGGGAAGTTCCCTGCTAGCAGAGGAGAATCGTCCTCTGCCTCTCCCACGGAGAGAAAGTAGTGCGAGATTTGAGTCGAAGGTAGTCGACTGCTTATCCTTAGCCGTTTGAATGATTTCCTCACTGCTAAGAAGAGCATAGAGCTCATCCAGATCAAGTGAAGAGCTTCTAATTCTAACAGCCGTGGCAAATGAGTCATAGGAGGAAGGTAAACCATTCAGAATATGTAGTATAATATCCTCAGTATCAGGCTTAGACCCGGCAGAGACAAGAGCCGTGACAATATTCCTAACATGGGTCAGGTATTGTTGCATAGATCTGTCATTTTTCTTAATGCTATGGAGCTCGTTCTTTAGTTGAATGACATGGGATCTTGATACAGAGTTTAACCGACGTTCTAAGGTCGACCAGATCTGATGCGTGTGTACCAGGTGTGTGACAAATGGTAGAATTGATGGAGAGATGGTGGACTGCAGGGCTGATGCCAAGAACTGATCGAGAAATAACCAGTGATCAGAGACAGCTGAAATACCTGAGGTTGAAGATGAGGAACCATCGAGAAAATCATAATATCCGCTTGCTTTGAACAATCGGGTGATCTGGGATTTCCAGGTGAGAAAATTCTCTGCTGTGAGCTGAGTGGGAACCAGGGAATTTATGCGAGAGATTAGGAATTTCAGTTTGGGTGGTATAGTAAAATCTTCAGAATCCCTTGTGTCATCTCTTGATCTCGTAGTATCCATTGAATCTGGGTCGGTTTGTTCATCAAGTTCTGGTAGAACTACCTCCAAGATGAATGAATCGGAAGACATAGGTTGTGATGAAGCTGTAGCTCTTCATTGGTTGATCGGCAGCAGAAGGATGAACTACTTCTTGATTTTGGAGATTGAAGAATAAATTCTTGAGAGCATCAGGCGACTATTGGGAAGGAAGAGGGTGGGAATTTGAGGGGAAGAAGGAGGAAAGTAGCCTGCTCTGATACCATGAAGAGTTCTAAGTCACTGTAAGTGAACCAGAGGATGTTTCAGAGAGAAGTTTCAGTGAGAGAAGAAGAAGAGTTTCTTTATTCACGGAGTACATCAATAACCTTCAGAGTTTATTACAGTCCCTTATATAGGAATCAAGATTGAAGCAGTTGAACTGTGACTGTTACAACTGATTCAGTTTAGCCAACTGATTCAGGTAAGTGAAGGTTCTGGAACAGTGATCATTCAAGAAAAAGCAGAAACACAAGTAGAGGTGTGCAAAAAAACTGATCAAACTGTAAAACCGAGCCAACCCGTTATTTCGATTCGGTTTGGATCAGTCAGTTTGGTTTTGGTTTGCAAATTTTTAAATTAGAAAAATCAGTTCGATATTAGTCTAAATTTTAAAAATCGTATATACATATATACATACATATAAGTTTATCTTTTCCTGCATTCTTCTTTCGTTATTTTTTCGAGAGGAATTCTACTTTCAAAAAAATTCAGGTGCATATTGGATGTTTATACTTCCCTACTTTCTATGGTCACAGCAAGTTTCCTAAGAATGATTAGGTTGACACCTAATACTAAGATGTTCTGAAGTTTCCCATCTTGTGACAGCTAATTCCGGATTATTCTTGGTTTGTATTACAGTGTGAATCAAATGGTGAATCTGCCTGCCTCCTCTTACTTTTTCTTTAAAAAAAATAAAAAACTACCATGACACGCTGTTAGATCCATCACCAGAGACGCACTTGGTCTTCTTTACTAAGGTCTCCTTGGACAGACCAATCACCATCCTTCTGGTTTTATGCCATGGAAAAGTTTTAGGCTGTAAGAAGAATACCCTTCGATTACCAGTCCCCTTGGCTGCGTACGACCGTAAAGAGATGAGCATGACCTCCATCCATTTCATTTCAATAGGATGGCAGAAACTGGCTACGTGTCTGAGAATTTCAATGGATATAGAATTGAGACTAATATTCAGCTAACATTACTAAAGACTCCTCAAAAAAGTTACTACAGACTCAGAAAGGAGCAATACTACATGTGGAGCAGGCCATGACAATGAGTGATGTACACCAAAAGATGACTGGCGGAGCTCCGTCCAATTTATGCCTATGTGATAATGAAATGAGGTAATTCCTTCTAATTCGCAGTTGCGAGCTATATTGCTTTTGAACCAAGGCTATTCAAATAATATAGGGGAAACTAATGACCGGCCTATTTTTTGACCGGTTTCTAACGTTTAATCCCTGTTGACTAGTTGTTTAACAACTCATCTAGCTATATTTCAACATTCCAACATTAGACGAAAATGCCCTACAGAAGAAAAGAGAGAGCGCACAACACAGGAGAAGACCGAACGCACGGAAAGAGCGGAAAATCTAAAGTTTGGCACGCCCTACAGAAGAAGAAATATGTTTTTTTTTTTCTTGTCTTTCTTAGGTATGATTTTTCACACGGAGATTTAACAAATTGAATTTCTATCTAAGAGTTGTATTGGATGCTATAGAGAGTTGTAGTATTAATTGTTAGAGATCTCATTACGTTCTTGGGTTCATCACACTATGGTGGTTTGGGTGAGATCATTGTTGCTCTTAGGGAGGTGATATTGAAGTTTGTTTAATTTGTTGAGAGCTCAAGTTTTGGGCATAAACTTGAGTATTGTAAACTCTATATTTATTATAGTTGATTAGTTGGATTTGCGCCGTGATTTTTTTCTCTACATTGGAGGGTTTTTCGCATAAATTTGGTGTGTATTCTTTCTGTTCTTTAGGTGTTTGATATATTGCCTGTGAGAATATTGCTTCTAGTTGATTTGGTAATTTTGGCTTAGTTTACTCCATAATATCTCTATTTTGGCCCCAATAAGTGGTATCAGAGCCGAGGTTGTGTGAGTGTGGAGATATTGTAGGAGTAGATAGAGATTTTTTCGGGTACTATGATGAAACTTAGTGCTTCTAATTATTCTATCTGAAAGCCTATGATGGAGGATATTCTTTACTGTAAGCCAAAAGACATTAGTGATAGTGACTGGAAGAAGATGCACAGAAAAGCTATTGGTATCAAATAATGGATTGATCTCAGTGTGTTCCATCATGTATCTCAAGAGATAGATACCTATAGTCTTTGGATGAGGGTAGAGGGTCTCTATGAGAGGAAGACAGCCTAAAACAAAGCCTTGCAATTAGGAGGCTTGTGAATTTGAAACTGAAAGAGGAAAGATCTATTGCCAAGCATTTGAGTGAGTTACAAGACTTGGTAAATTAGTTGACCACAATGAAGATGGTGCTAGATGATGAGTTGCAGGCATTATTGCTATTGAGTTCAGCATTGGGCCAGAGGGTGAATTTCCAGAAATTGACCATTATTTTTGCTGAGTGATTGTTGATTCCCTATTTGATTTTGATGAGCCCAAAATACTTAAGTATATTTTATATTATTCTAATGAATTCAAGTGAGTGTTTCAGGTAAATTACTTTTAAACTTGTAAGAATGCCTTAGAATATAGTTCAGGAAATTTAAGTTGAGTTTTACTCATGTTTGGAACCATTAAAGTCACTACCAAAAAACACGCGTATAGTGACGGAAATTCCCGTCACTATACCATGTTTCCGGTCACTAATACGGAATTTGTGACCGGAGCTTCCGTCACTAAATTGGTTACAAAAACACGCGTCACTAAATTCTCAGTGACGACGCCGATTCCCGTCACGAAACTCCGTGACAGAATCACCGTCACTAAACCATTACAAGTCCAAAAATTAAATATTTAAGAAATTATGTATTTCCCGTCACTAACCAGTCATTGAGTTAGTGACGAAGGTAACTTGGTCACTGATTTTGTCACAGAATTCGGTCACAAATTTGGTCACAAATCTGTCACAACCTTCAGTGACAAATTTAGTCATCACAGACATAGTCACAAATTTTGTCACTAAATTTGTTATTAATTCCATCACTGATCTAGTGACAAGGTTACCGTCAATAATTTGTCACAACTCACTGAGCAGAATCAATTTTTAGTAACCAAAATTCTGTCACTTAATTTATGGCTGCTCGTCACAATACTTGGTAAACAATTCAGTAACCAAATTTAGTCACTGATCACATTTCAATAACCTGGTACATTTGGTACATTGATTGGCTCATAATAATAATAATAATATCATTAATAGTAAAGGCATTCAACATTACGCAAAAAATTTTTAACATGTCATTCAAAATAGGCATCAACATGTCCTAAATCCATCAAAATCAAAGTACAAAAAGTATGTCATAACAGAGATTTCATTCCTCCTATGAATGCAAAGACCTATCCTAGGATTGCTCTCTTGAGGGCATCCTTGCTCAGGACAAAACCCTTGGCCAGCATGCTGCTCACCACATCCTCTGCCTTCCTCACTGTAGACTCAGTTGACGAGAGCTTTCCTTCCTTCTGCAGCACCAGAAAAAAAAGAAGATGGGAAGACAAAAACAGTGAAACCTTTTGAATTAATATAAGTAGGTTGAAATTACATAACTGGAACTGGAAAAACAAAACAAAAGAACCAACAATTACAAGCCTAATAATCTCACTAAATGGTTCCCAATCCCTAAGACAGTAATATATAAAAGGTCGTTATCTCTGACATGTTCCTTCTTGTTGAAACATAACATGAGAGCAAGACCTATAATCCCAAAAATGAAAGACACAGGAAAAATTTTGGTCCACCAGTTCGGAACTTTTGTTTCTAAAAATTATCACCACAACCTACTGGTACAATTATAAAGTAACACTCGAACGATGAAACGCTAATGAACGTGGCCCACACGGCTTCGTTTTTTCATTCATTCTTTTTTCAAGGAGAAAACCACCACGTATACAAAATTAAAAGCAAAAAGTCACAATATGGCTTTCAGGTCATGCAGAAACCTGAGAGTCAGATGATGAAGAAATCTATTAAATATTCACAATTTTCTCTTATATTTCCCTCCCACCTGAAATCCAGGCCTCATAACAAGAACAGATCTTCCATATTTGTCAAAGTAATCAGCCCGGTAAATCTTTCCAGTAGCAGCTTCATGGGCAACATCTTCCTAGTAGTCAACAAGAAATTACATCAGGAAACAGAAAGCTACAAACAAACTTGTAATCATGTAGGCTTTACCAAAATATCAAGAATGAGTGGACTCTAAAAATTCTATGCAGTTGATAAATAGCAACTTATCTGCACTTTCTTTCAAAATAAGGGCTTTGGAGATATAATTGATGCAGATTCTTTTTTCTTACAGTTGAATGATGGCACACTAATAAACTAAATGAAGGAGGTAGATCACTTAATCTTTGCGTTCTATCAATTTTTGTTTCGCTCTTGCCAAATGTGGGCAAATGGTCATTGTGTCTTTTTGATTTAATATTTTAATAAATCTAGCCTCTTCTTAGATTTGTGAGGAGTTAAAATTCAGAAATAATTTGATTGGTCAGTGACCAACTTGTGTTAAACTACAGTTCTTCAAGAACATAACGAACTCTACCCATACCCAGCGAATGGCTTCTGGCTTGTATTTCAATCTCCATTTCACAGTCTCTTTCAGCATTTTACTTGCCTTTTCTGCATTCCAGTTTCTTGACCGGAGGTACCTTGATATTGAAGCATCTGAACAGAAGTCTGGCAGTGCTTCCGACAATGGACCAATCATCCTTCGAACTTCATTTATCTGCTTGGAAAAGGCATCAACATTACCTATATATGATAAGCATGATACAACAGGAACCCCTTAACAATGTTGTGAGACATAATATTCCATAAAGATCTTAACATGCTTTCTCATAAAAAGGAAGGAGCTTAAGATGCTCTTCAAGTGAAAACTATAAGATGCTTTTCAAGCGAACACTATAAGATGCTTCAAGTGATAACCAAAATTCGGAATGAAGATGTCATGCATAAAACTTAAGAGGCATAAATAGAAGCATTTAGTTGGTTAAAATGAGTATGTTTACCTTTGCTTGCTGTTCTTCAGGAGACAAGGCTTTCTCAACAGCACTCGATCTTGATTTTCTCAAAGGCATTGTTATATAATTTAGCAAACTTCTGGAAGATCTAAAAATTAAATTAAAATGAGTACATCTGTATACCAGTAAGAAGATCAATAACAAAGATTGAATTTGCCTGTGAGGGAAATTTATAGCTAAATGAATCAGCAGAATCAATATATTTTATTTCATAGAAGAGAGTCTAGCTCCTATGTAAATAACTTTAAATACCCAAATGTAGCCTATCTGGAAGAAAAAGAAATTAAGTTTCATTGATGTACATGATGCTGTTAGACATATGTTTTACATGATTCATGGCTTATCTATCTTGTGCTGAGATTATTTTTCCAACAAAGCAATGAAATGTTTAGAATCAATTATAAAGAGAGAAAATTATACAGCCATCAATTCTTACACAGATACAGTAAATTGACTAAAGAGAAGCATATTCAAATGACATGTTAGACAAATTAAGAAAAACACGAACATTCAATTAGACTTACATCTTGTAAGGATCGGCACCAGTGAAACCAGTAGGTTTTGGTATCGGAATCAACACCTGTGCACAAAATCAAAAGAAAAACAAACAAATAAAGAACGAATCATGAGGGCAGAAAACCCTAGAAGTATGAACTATAGCGCTAAACAAAAATCTCTGCCGTATATCCACAAATTGCAGCTTCCTGGAAGCGGCGGAGACCTTTTTCTTCAACCAAAAAATTACCCCATTACATCAAAAACCACAGAATCATCCAAATCTCTGTTGTATATCCACAAATCGCATCACGAGAAAAAAAAATCCCAATAAATTAAGCTTACGTTCCACCATTTTATATGAACCAGACACCGAAATCACCCCAAAAAAATATAAAAATAGTAACAAAGGGACAAGCACGGGTACCTCAAGCAATATCACAAGCATTTCATCAAAAATCCGAGGCGAAGAGATCTTATCAGAAAGACCGCCCCGATCTTGAGCATTTCACGAGAGATACAGAACAAAATCCCGCGCTGCTGGCCTCGGACGTGAGCTCTCAAAGCGAGAATCCGTATTCGAGGAGACTCGAAGAAGATCAGGTAGCTCTCGTCGGCGTAGGGGGGAGGAGAAGGGTTTAGGAAATCCGGACGGTCATCCCAGCCGTGGACAGCCTTTCGGTTAGGGATTTGTTGGATTTGGGTTGGGGGGAGGAGGAGGGGTTAGGGATCGCCCGGGGGGGGGGGGGGGCGGCGGGGTGTGGGTGTGGTGTGGGGGGTTGAGGGGCGGCTGCACTTAGATTTCCTCCTTTTATCTTTTATCTTTTTTTATTTATAATTACTCAAAAATATTATTTTTAATATTTTTGGAATTAGAAATTAAATTTAGTGACGAAAATTTCTGTCAATAATCCGTCACTATCAAAAATAATCTTTTAAAAATTTATAAACATTTGGGTTGTAATTTTTGTGACGGGTGAATTTGTCACTATCTCGTTGCAATTTCGCTTACCAGTTTTGTGACAGATATCCCGTCACGACAGTGGTCACTAAGTTTTGGCGCCCATCCTACCCGCGTATTTTGTGACCGGTCGGTCACTAATCTGTCACTAAGTTTACGCCACGGTGACCAAATTTCTGTCTGTCACTAATCCGTCACAAATAGTGACTGATAATGGGCCGTCACTAATTTTCCGTCACTATACGCGTGTTTTCTGGTAGTGAGTATTTGCCTTGCACTCGAGTCGACTCCTAGAATTCTCGAGTCGACTTTGGCACATGGTTATTGTCTGGCACTTCCTCGAGCCGACTCCCAGATAGGGCGAGTCGACTCTTAAAGTAAAAATAGAGAGCAATTTTTCAAGTGCAGAGCGCAAGTTGACTCCAACTATTGACGAGTCGACTCTTACAGGAAAGACAGAGAAGTGATTTTTAAGGCACAGTACTCGAGTCAACTCCAACTCCTCGAGAGCCGACTCTTACAAAAAAGTTAGAGAGCAAGTTTTCAAGGCACAGTATTTGAGTTGACTCCAATTGTTCACGAGCCGACTCTTACAGAGAAAACAAAGAACGAATTTCCAAGCTACAGTGCACGAGTCGACTCCCAGAAGTTTCGAGCTGTCTCCCGCAAATTAAAGCCACAAAGTAATTTCTTCGGCACAGTGGCTGGGTCGACTCGAACTGTTTACAAGCCGACTCCTATAGAAAAAGCCGAGAGCAATTTTGCACAGACTAGAATGCAAGCCGACTCCGAAATTGCTCGAACCATCTCCTGGAAAAAGCTGGTAGTTCACATTTGAAAACGCCGTGGGCGAGGCGATTCCCGATTTCTTCGAGCCGACTCTTACATGATTGACAGAGAGCTTATTTATAAAAGCCCGAATTCGAATCGACTCCAGATTTTCATGAGGCGTCTCCTATTTCAGTCGAGCCGACTCCAAGACGGGAGAGTCGACTGCAATCCCAATGGATACTTTGTGAGGACGTGCAGTTTTGTCAAAACGACTCTTTTCTCCTCTCTAACAGCTGGTTTTCGAGGAGATAAGTTATAAAAGGTGGTTCTAAGCATTAACAATAAAAAGAGAGAAAATCCATTGAGAGCATTCAAGTCTATCAACCACCGAAGGAGAGTTAGAGCCATTCAAAGAAAAAGAGGAGTTATTGCATCCCAAGCGATTTCAGAGCACTCCTCACATTAAAGACTTATTGAAGTGATTCTCAACTATCAGCACATTCAAGAGAGGATCCAGTAAAAGAGAAGCAAAGTCTTCCATCGGCAAAATCTATTTGAAGGCTTCTTCCTTTACATTTTGTTTATATTGCTATATCTGCTTATCTAGAAGCTTGTAATTTTTAAAACTTATTTCTCTGTTATTTGTTACTTGATTCAATCAGAAGATTGAATCAAGGGGTTAAGGTTTGTTGGTGAGCCCGTAAAATCAATGGAGTTGTTTGTGAGCCGGAAAAAACAAACGGAGAGGTTTTAGTCGGTGAGCCAGGGAAAACCGACCAGGTTCGTTATGATCCTACGAAAACAATAAGTTGGGTTGTGAGCTTGTAAAACTACTGAGCTGTAATCTTTAGATTATAGTGAACTCCCAAGAGAAGCTTGGGGAGTGGATGTAGGAGCCAGGGTTGGCTCCGAACTACTATAAAAATCTTGTGTTTGTGTTGTGATCTATCTTGTTTTACTTCTTTACTGCTTTCTTATAGATTACTCAATTATATTTACTTAAAATCAAGAAATCTTTCTTATAGATTACTCAATTACATTTGCTTAAAAGTTTGGAACAGCCAAACCACATAAGGAATCAAAATTAAACCCATACCCGGCCTTGTTACCCATATCGTCCATCCCTTGCAAATCAGTATCTTACTAGCTAAAGGGGATGTTGAAAAGCTTGACCGGATAATCTATATTGCAAGCATGCCTAAAGCTAGTAGGTGTACCCTTTCCCTTCATGAAGGAAGTCTTCTATTCAAATATTGGGAGGTATCCCCAGCGGTTGACACAGGCAATTCTTCTATCAATTTTATGAAATAATCCTAAAGAGAAAACAGAGTAAGCTAACATTATGTATTACATCCTCAAAGCGCTGCTGCTCATAACTGCTGTACTCATAATCCCTCAGCTGCATCCTCCGGCACCAAACCCAATCATTTCCCTGGCAACGTCATAAACCACGTCGAACGTCCTCTGCTGCATGTTCCCAACTATGGAAAGCCCATCCTCATCGACGCTGGCGAATGCGAGGCAACCCTGCGAGGGGCTCGCGAAAAGGAGGATACCCGAGGCATCGACGTTAAACGTGACACCAGCACTGAACTGCAGAGCGTACCGCAGGCACTCTAATTCTGCTATACCCAGTGAAGTTGTAGCAGGTGTCCAGTATCTCAAACGCGGCCATTGGCGAATACTATCGACGTGTTGCATGAATCATATAAAGTTTTGTTTACCAAGTCAAATTTTGACATGGAAGTTAATTTCTAGGAACTTGTAGACCCTTTGTCATGTAAAAGTGTTTTCACGAAGTGATTATTTTAAAAACCCTTCCATGATGCCCATTCTTTGATAATGATGTTGCACCTAACTTCATTTGCTCCGATGATTAAACGCATGGAACAGCCAAAACATCGAAACCAAATGAGGACGAGCTCAAATCAAGATCCAGTTTTTATCATGCCAAAGATAAATTAGCACGACTATAATCATGCTATTTTTTTCTTGAATAATTAAGTAGAGGGACTATTTCGTCCTACACTAGGCCGGTTCTCTTTTTGTTCTGCTGTTTTCTTACGATGAACTCTTAATTTCTTTTTCTTCTCTCCTGGTTGCTTGATCAATCAGTTAATCTATCATGCTCCCAACCATTGTGTTCGACCAATTAATTACAACCGTTGGCGCCAAACCCAATTCTTCTATTTGCGATGTCATAAACCACATTAAACCGCTTCTGCTGCGCGTTGCCGATGATGCCAAAGTCCTTGGCATCGCCATTGGGGGCGAACGCCAGGCACGCCTGCGAAACGTTGGGCACGTATAGTATGCCGGAGAAGTCGACGTTAAGGGTAGTCCCGCCTCCAAACATCAGCGCCACCGTCGGCACCGACACCGTGTCATAGCCTGTGAAATCATAGCATGTGTCCAGTATCGACAGAGCCGGCACCATCTTGTACCTGGTCATCTGCTTACGGAATGCCGACTGAAGGGCGGCATAGGCCGATGGAGGCAATCTGCTGATCACTGTGCCGGAATCAAGCACCGTCCCGGCAGTAGAGAACACCTTCGAAGATATTGGAAGCTGCTTACCGCCGACTTTGATTGCCACGAGATCAAGGAAGTAGAATGAAGGCAAATTGGAGAATGTCCGCAACGGCGTGAACTGGACGTTCGACAGTCGACGACTGCCTAGTGTCAGATAGCCTGGCTTGCTCGATGTGGATGGAATGCAGTAAGAGAAGACACCGCCATACTTCGGCGACGACTGCGATACTAGCGATACTGGTCTACGCCCTAAACCGAGCAGACCGGCAGCCCTACCGAAGAGCCCCTTGCTCTGATCGCCGCAGCCGAACAAGAAATTCGGCAGCACGTCGGAGGGCGTCAGTGTGAGGGTGTCGCTCCCGAAGAAGCCCTTCGACTGGGATTTATCGCCGTATTCGATTTTGTAGCGGCACCTGCTGCCGGCCGAGCAGTTGCGAGAGTCGAGCTTTTTGCAACTGGGGGAGCTACAGGAGATGTTGGAATAGGTGGAGGATTGAGATGGGTCGAAGAGTGGATCCTGTTGGGGGTAGCAGTTACGACCACTGCACGGCTTGCACTGGATCCATGTGATGTCGCTGCCGGTGTCGAAGATCACCGTGAAGTCGTTCTTAGGGGTGCCGAAACCGACTTTGACGACGTAATTGCCGGTCCCGATCGAGCCGCCGGAGTTGGCGGGGATAGTTGCGGAGAGCGAGGCACGAGTGCCGTTGGAGGCGATGGAGATCTGGCGTTGGAGCCAGTTGACTCGATCTTGGTCCTGGTTTAGGAGTTTGACGTCGGCTGGCTTCCGGCTGGGGCTCAGC
The DNA here is from genome assembly GCF_009389715.1 of Phoenix dactylifera. NCBI lineage: Eukaryota > Viridiplantae > Streptophyta > Magnoliopsida > Arecales > Arecaceae > Phoenix > Phoenix dactylifera. Next base: position 6,093 of record NW_024068110.1, on the reverse strand, counting down.
GGCGAGCATGGGCCGTGCCGGTGCACTACTCTCATCATGGACGGGTTTGAATCTGTGGAATTGTAATTTTCAATAGATTTAGCAAAGAGACAATGTCATAGGCTAATGGAGCGCCTACAAAAGGTTTCCATATCCTTACGTCATCTACCTACCGTGACATGAAGATCTTCTATATACATTTATATATACTATGTGCGTTCTGAAACAGGGGACCGAGTGGCTTTGACTTGGTTGGTCAGGAACCACACAATCCCCTATCCCCTCCCATTCCCAAAAAAAGCAAATTAGGCATCAAGACAAACTGGCATGTCCTTTCCGTCTTTTATCGAAGTATTTCAGAACATCAATTCTTTTGTCGAGGAACTCTTTTGAGAAATTTTGAAACACAAAATGTGTATTACCGTGTATAACCTGCAAATTATGTCTAAAGTACTTAATTTGAGCTAAAAGAATATGCAACCTCTTTATTTATTATGTTTTCTGAAGGAGGTGGGAGAACTGAATTTTCAACTAAAACTTTTGAGAAATTTTCAAAGGTCGGCCAGAATTCACCATCAGGGCACCAAGTACATGCCACGCTAATATCTTTGTCATGCATAAACGATACATTAGTATATTCTCCCCAGTCTTTTTGGGAAGAATGTTCTACCCAATCTTTCTCTTTAACAAGGAAAGCCAAGCGTAAATGATTAGATATAGTTTACACCAACCTCTCGGTGAGGAGCAAACTGAGCTCGGCAGCAAAGAGCGAACACCAACCACGTATCGATTTTCCGTCTCCCTTCCATAGACTCGCGGCGCCTGGAGAAAAGTAAAAGCCAGAAGAAAAAAGGCACAACAAGAGCAGAGTGAGGAGTGGAGAAGAGCCATGACAGAGAATTTATTCTCTCTAAATTTGCTGCGCACTTGGAAGGAAGGATAGGACTGATTTATATAGATACAGATGCCCCCCTTTGCGCGTTAATTAACGCGTTAGGAGATTTGAGCAAGTCTCTCTTACGACCACACAAGTCTTTCGTTTTAGATGCTTCTGTACGCGTCCGCACTGGAGAACGGAAACAGAGCTGGCCACTTTGGCTCCACAAAATGGGGGAAATTAAGGAGATGTTTTACGTCCTGGAACGCACCAGTTGGACGAGTAGTTGACGTACGAAATCAGTGGTGTTGACCGCAAGTCAAATATAATGATCCTTTGGGGAAGATAAAGTTATTACCGTATTATATAATGGATTCGGTCACCAATCCTTGCAGAAATCTTAGCTTTGAATGGAAACTTTTTCTCAATTCAGACAACTTTAACGGTGAGGAATTTGCTGAATAGAAAAAGAACTAACTCTTCTATTTTTGAGCATGATGAATAGAAAGTAGGGAAAACTAATGACCGGTATATTTTTTGACTGGTCTCTAACGTTTAATCTATGTTGACTGATTGTTTAACAACCAATCCAGCAATATTTCAATATTTCATTATAAGACGAAAATGCCCCCACCCTACTGATCTCTCATTCTCACCTCTTCCATTCCCACCAAAGAAGAGAAAAAAAAAGGGGGTCGGGCCAGCCGTGGCCGCCACCGGCTACGGCTCGCCCCCTCCCAAGCCTTTTCCGCGGCCATGCTGCCGGGAATGCCTCCGCCCCCGCCCCCTCCCGTGGCCGCGTGTCAGAAATGCCCCCGCCCCCAACAAGCCCCATCCTGCGGCCGTTGCCGGCCTAGGCCCGCCCTCCTCCAGCGTCCTCCGCGGCCCGGTCTCTTTCCGGCGCCGCTAGCCTTGCAAAAGGAGACGTGTTCTCCGCTGGCCAGTCGCGGCCGCTGGCGGCGGCGGCCCAGCCCCCTCCTGGGCCCCCTCCCACGACCCGGCCCCTTTCCGGCGTTGCCGGCTCGCGGGAGGAGAAGAAAGAAGAAGGAAAGAAGAGAAGAAAAAAAAAGAAAAAGAAAAGAAAAAAAGAAGAAAAGTAAAGAAAAAGAAGAAGAAAAAGAAATATATATATATATACACGAATGAATGAATGAATAAATAAATAAATAATATACTATAATAAAAATATATATAAATAAATAAATAAAGCCACCGTGGCTGCGGCCCCTCCTGCGGCCCCCTCCTGCGGCCGCCACGGCCCGGCCCCTTTCTGGTGCCATCGGCTCGCGGGAGAAGAAGAAAGAAGAAAGAAGAAGAAGGGAATAAGAGAAAAAAAAAGAAAATGAAAAAAAGAAGAAAAGGAAAGAAAAAAGAAGAAAAGAAAAAAAAATGAAAAGAAAAAAAAGAAAGAAAAGAAAAATAAATAAATAAATAAATGCATAAATAAATATGAATGAACGAATAAATAAATAAATAAATAATTTATGAATGAACGAATAAATAAATAAATAAATAATATTGTAATGAAATAAATAATTATAAATAAATAAATAAATAAGTAAAGCCGCCGCAGCCGGGCCCCCTCCCGTAGCCCCCTCCTGCAGCCGCCACGGCCCGACCCCCTTCCGGCGCCGCCGGCTTGCAGGAGGAGCAGAAAGAAGAAAGAAGAAGAAGGAAAGAAGGGAAGAAAAAAAAGAAGAAAAATGAAAGAAAAAGAAGAAAAAAGAAAAAAAGAAAGAAAAGAAAAATAAATAAATAAATATTATATATATGAATAAATGAATAAATAAATAAATAATATATTTTAATGAAGTAAAATAATTATAAATAAATAACTAAATAAAGCCGCCGCGGTCGGGCTCCCTCCCGTGGTTGCCACGGCCCGGCTCCTTCTAGCGCTACCGGCCACACGGGAGGAGAAAATAGAAGAAAAGAAAAGAAAAAGAAAGAAAAGAAAATAATGACTGAGTGGCAAATAATCTGATCTTTATGATATTGATAGGTACAATGGATTTCTCACCATTATAATTAGTTAAGTAAGCTTGTAACTCAATTCATATAGCCTCGAATACAGTTAACTCACCGTTGCAATTAGGTTAGTAAACTTGGTATGCAAGTAATATAGCATGGCACATATTGAAGTAAGCTTGGCATCAGTTAATCAATGTTTGAATACTTAATTTAGCCTCGCACACAGTTAAATAAGTTTGGAACACACTTAATATAGCCTGGCATACAATTAAATCATCTTGAAACACAGTTAAATCTTTTTTGCACACAATTAAGTGTTTTCTGCATACAATTAAGTTGTTTTGCCACACAGTTAAGTTAAGAAAGCTCAATGTTGCAAAAAGATTTAACTGTGTGGAATATTATAAAGCAATTAAAATTCTTTTTAATTCTCTGCCCAATGTGAAATGTATTTTCCTCGGTTCCTTTTTTTTGGATGGGATTCTCTCTCCCATTCTTCTACTGACAATAGAATAACAAGAAACCTGTGTACCTAAAGGAGAAATATGCTGTGAATTTACATCGAATAACTAATTAGAAAATTTTCTGGCTTCCATCTGATCTGCACATTATCTTTGATTTATCCTAACATATTTGCTCTCCATTTTGTGAAAATACCAGCAACAGAATATATGGTTAAATCTATGATACAAGTTCATCTAGAAATTAAGGAAAAAAACGTTAAAAGGCCTTTTATTTTCTTTTCTGTTTTAACAATAAAGCCTTTATCTTTGACTAGTTGGCGATGACGTTGCATGTGGTGATTTGCTCGACTGCTTTATTTATTTGAACACTATAAAAATTAGTATATTTGCTTATATTCTTAATTCATAAGAAATGAGAATACATAAAAAAATCCTCGTGGCATGTATCAAGGATATTTTTTGTATTATATAATAAGTGATCTTGAATTCTCATGGCATAACAATTTACTCGTGGATACTCTAGGAACATACCAAGCATGGTAAACTTAGATCACCAAGGATTGGATTATCACAGGATAAAGATTACAGTGATCTTAGATTATCGTGGTAATCCTATTTGGGTCACCAAACACTCCATTTTAATGTATATAAAGTTCAAAACACACTTGCAGCAACCGAACACTCTCACGGCCTTCAAAAACAAAGCATGAAGATCCTTCTGCCCATTGTCCAACCTAAAGGAATTGTATAAATTTTATTATTATAAAACCTACTATGTGTTGTACAAGTTTCTAAATGACATGTAAGCATGAGTTCGGGAGAAGAAGCCATTCTTTAAACAATAAGATTTATTTAAAATAAAAGTAGATAAAACAAATTTAATTCCTCTAGTATATATTATATTGGCCTGCCGGCAATGTATAAAAAATTGATCTTGTAAGGGCCCAATGCCTAATAATCTCTCTCATAAGAAAGGAAAAGATACACAAATTAGGAGATGACGCGCAACAAACGCGCGACAATCATACTATCACCCTTTCACTAGCATACGGGCCCACCCAGGAGTAAGGTGCAATCCAGGCATTCCCATAAATAGTTAAGCATAATGGTGAACATACTAATTTATTTTTAAGATTATGGGTCTTAATAAAGTGCTACCAGCCAATTTCAAAACTAAAATCACATTATTCCACCACAAGGAAATCAAGCATTGCGGACGCTTTTTTAATTATATACTGATACTTATAAGCATCGGTATTTTTATTATCGATACTTTATAAAATGCCGCAAAAGCATCGGCAATGTAAGCGTCGAAATTTCTCTTGCCGACTCATTTTGAAAGCGTCGGTAATTGCCGATGCTTTGCTTATTAGCGTCATGCATTACCGATGCTTATTAGCGCCATGCATTACAGATGCTTTTATCTGTCGGAAAGGGGCTGGGCCGCGGCGAACGCGGGAGGGGAACGAGCCGTGGCTGGCGCCAGCCGCGATGGACGCAGGAGGGGGCCAGGCCGTGGCAGGTGCTGGCCGCAGGATGCGGGATGCTGTCGGAAATGCCCTCGCCCCATGGTGGGGAGGTGCCGCGGCGGCCGCGGGAGGGGGTTCGGGAGGGGGCCGGGCCGTGGCCGGCAGCGGCCGTGGTTGGCCGTTGCGACTCCCTTTTTCTTCTTCTTTTGTGGAAATAGGAGATCAGGAGGGGCAGGGGCATTTTTGGTATTTTATTAAAAAATAAAAGGCTCTCAAGGATCGGAAATTAGTGAAGTCATTGGACTAGGAAACTTTTTGTTACACCAGATTCTTTGGGAGAGTGGGGAATTAATTTCGCCCCATACGTTTAACATTACCGGAGTGACAATTCAAAAAATGAGTATTGCTGCGTGAAACAAGTTACAACAATGACAGCGTTGTACATCAAAGTTGGGGAAAATTCAGCTTTAAGCCTGAGATGATGCGGCTGTGTTGCAGTTTTCTCTTTCCACCGTAACATATCTAGTTTGTATCTTGAGTTTTCAGATCCTGTGTTTCTGGCTCTTAGAAATTAGAATTGCATCCAGACTCTAATTTCAGCTTAAAGCCCATGCTTGTACGCAAAAAGAAAAGGAGGGGAACATGGCTGATTGGTTTATCTCTTTACATATACTCTTCTTTATTTCTTTATTCACCATTACATAGAGTTATTATATCTTATGGCTTCTATTAACTGATTGTGGTATCAGCATAATGTCTTCTAAAATCTCATTGTACTATGAGAAGCTCAGCTGGCAAATCAGTATGATGATCTAATCTTCTTTTCTTTTTTTCTTTTCTTTTCTTTTTTTTTTTTGGTACATCGGCGACTCACATACACCATGTGTGAGTATGGTCCATAAAGTCAAAATGCAAGAAAGATTGTACAGAGTCATGTCCCTCCCAGATGACATCACCGAAGTGGTGGGCCGCATAAAAAGCTACCCAATCCGTAGCACTATTGGCCTCCCTATACACAGTAGAGGCCCGGAAGACCATACATTCACCTAAAAGATGGCGAATGTTATGGAGCAGCTGCATCCTCCAAGCAGACTGCCTGGGATCTAAATCCCCCTGATCACCATGGCGACATCCCTCTCAAGAATAATGCAGCCCGCACCAGCACTCGTTTTGCATTGAAAACACCCTCCCAAGCAGCTCTGACCTCGGCCCCAGCAACAGTTTGATCAAAGATGCACCGGCCCCCGCCCGCCGCTAATCTGGTCTGCTGATCTCAGATGACAAACCGGTGTCGCAGTATCAACCCGCTGTGACATTACCGTCGAAGTTTACC